>NC_056731.1:33401887-33406887 GCF_019279795.1 Protopterus annectens
TAAAAAGAGCCACAGCTACATGTTGCAAGATAAATTAACCATTCACTGCTGCAGTTTGCAAAAAATGAAATCTCATAGACCCTTCGACAATTTCTACTGGTAAATTCTTTTGATTTGACAATATTGTCACTGTTCCTACAATGTCCACATGGATAACATCCCACAACTTGTTCACCAGTTAATGTAGTTTGAGATAAGAGTGTGTTGTCAGTAATGTGTGTGTGCTTGTAATGGTTAAAATGGGAAGCCAAGTTCCTTCCTTTGCGGAATGAAAACAAGCATTGTTCAGGTAATAGCCCCGATAGTTCTGGAATATTACATAAAACATTCCAATTGGTGTTTATACTATACATGAGAGCATTAGAATTTCTAGCATAGGTGGTCACAAACCTGATTGGCTGTGTGACACTGTTATCCTTGACTTTATATTTCAAAAATTCCTCCCTGGGGCACGTATTAACCCAATTACTGGCTTTAATAACATGTCCCATAGGGTAACCTCTATCACGAAACCTATTGATAAGATCATGTCTATCTTGATCAAAAACCTCCGGCTGAGAGCAAATCCGTTTTGATCGAATGAACTGAGATTTAGGAATGTTTTTGGCAATGTGCGGAGGATGAAAGCTGGAGGCATGAAGGACTGTTTTGTATTCAGGATATTTCCTAAAAACTTGGGTAGCCAATGTCTCATCTGGCTGTCTTGTTATTAATACATCAAGGAATGTAATTTTTTCATTATGATAGTTTAAAGTAAACTGCAAACCCCATATATTGTCATTAAGATATGAGACAAATTCCATTAGATATTCAACATCAGCCCTCTACACCATCCAGCAGTCATCCAAATATCTCCTCCAAATGTCAATTTCAGGAAGGTAGATGTTATGGCTAGCATCATAAATGATGCATTCTTCTATATAAGCCATAAAGAGATCAGCATAAATGGGAGCAAAGGATGCTCCCATAGCTGTCCCTTTCACCTGCCAATAACAAATGTCTTGATAGATACAAGTTACGAGGTAACAACTACTGCTTTTTCAAGGACTATATCTCTATTTCAAGACTGCGTTAATGCGCTTCAGAACAAGTTGGTGAATTATTCTCAAACGATATCTGTGAGACTACGCAGCCTTCTGTATTTCAGTTGCCTATTTAGGAATTGAGGTTTCGGACATATGGGTCTTTTCTGGAACCGAATCTTATATTTTGTTGATTTGAACATTTGGGACTCATTTTCTTTGTATATACTTTGTGATTGATGCATTAGAAGCATTTTTTCATGCAAATTGCGTTTTCTAACAAGTGATTGCATGAACAAGTTACCAATTCATTTTTATGATCTTTAACTTCAGGCTACAGCTTATGAACACAGTGTAACAGGATTTTTACAGTGATTATATTATTTTGCATAGTTTTGCAACTGGTCTGGGGTTATATTATGGTAATAACGACCTATAAGATAACTACAATATGTTCATATTGTATATGGTTTGTCATTGCATAACTAAATGTTTCTTTACATACAGGCCTACTACATTATAAGATCATAATTTGGTTTTCTAATGGGCCTGACATAACTATTTAAGTTGATTATTTTTAACACCAGTTGCCATCACATTGAAATATCTTGGGAATGAGTCACTTTCTATGGAATAGTGTTTAGTGTTTCATAACCTTTACTAGCTGATTTATAGAAATCTTTTTACTATGACTTTTTCTAAACAATTCTAAACATTTATTATGTAGCATATTGAACAAACATTGTTTTTTATAATTAGGAGCTAATTAATAATTTATAGTTTGTTTTCTGCAGACACTTTTTGATTGTAATCTATCCGTTCATAGCAGGCATTGTGTCAACCTAAATATCAATATTGATAACTGTCTATTGACAATTGTCCACACAGGCATTATATACAGTTTATTAGTCTGTTATGTGTTGATCCAGACCTATGGTTGTGTATTGGTTTATTTCAGTACACATTTTACACTCTATTTATACTGGATATTTTATATGTTTCATATTGTTTTATATCTCAGTATGATTATAGTTCATAGCAAAGCATATATCTTTTATAGATATACATCTTTGTAGTTCATGTTTGGATGGGCTCTCTGTGTCAATATATATTTTTATTTGTCACAAGTTGGGTTAATTTCCTGATTTTTTGCATATCATTTTGGTGGCTGTACACATTTTTTTGAGATTAATATTTTTGCCACAATTACTAAATCCCAAATTATATATACAATAGTATATTTTTCTCTATACATTTTTTGCTTCAACATTACATAGGGGGATTTTGGCTGTTTGTAAAAGGGAACGTAGCAGTCTAATAAGGAGGCCTTTTGCCTCATAGCTATTATTGTTCCCCTTTAGTGACGTGGCAATCTATGATTAGCCATTATTGTCAAATTGATCTTGTTATATCATGGCTCTTTCTAATTTGGTTTCTGGTCTATCTGCAGATAGAGCAGATTTGAGTGCCTTTGGTGTATGTTCAAGTGGTAGTTCTTCTACTGACCCCCTAGGTCCTGAGACACTTTGTGGTTTGGCTTTTGATAACTTATATAAGCATTTGAAGCTGTTAAGATCTAATGTGTGGCACTCTAAACTTTTCAAAGCTTATATTGCCAAAGGAATCACTCCCAGGGGGTTAAGAATTCGAACACAACCACATGTTGGCCAACCAGACGAAGAACTTATCCATCAATGGTCCATGATTCAACAGCAATCCACTATGTCTTTTGTTGAAGCGTTGGATAAATATTATGACAGGATTATTGATTCAGAAATCAATGTAGTAAGGGATTTAAGTAATGATGTGCAAAAATTTGAAGGGGAAATGTTCTTTCAGAAATATCTTACTAAAGTTACCAATGATCTTACCAATTTGGAGGAGCAGTTAAAATCAAGGAAAATTAAGAAGTTTAAACGGGATGAAAATGATTATCAGGGAGCTAACCCATTTAGTTCCACTTCCAAACATGTTCATTTCAACCCTCATCCGGTTAAGACACCTAGAAAAAAGAGACCTAGGTCTATATTACGTAATAGACATAACACCAATGGTTCTTCCACTGATGATGTTTCATCACATACTGATAGTGACATGCAGCCAACATCGGGTTCCCCGACCCCCAAACGAACCCCGGGTTCTTTCCCTTTAGGGGGAAGTACAAACGTGGAGGCAGGAAACATAAGAAATGTCCAGAATATTCAGAGTCTATTACAAATGGTGACACAGAAATAAGCAATGTAAATTCAAATGTTTTGAACTTGTCCAAATATGTTTTGTCCCCAACTCACATGGCCATTCTTAATAAAGGTCTAACATATATTCCTTCTTTTGTGGTTTCTGAGGACCGGTTGGTCCAAGATGTTTTGTCTTTTTGTAGAGTATTAAATCTGAAACTACAGTTTGGTGCTGATGATGGTTTTCAAGATCAGGACAAATTTGTTTATCACAAGTCCAAGTACCTCCCTCCTATGCATCCTGTTGTACATTTATTTCAGAACATGGTTCTCAAAGATTTACATTTCCATAGTTCTGAACTTCGTTTTAAATCAAATAATTTGTCTGCTAAGGAAAAACAAGCTATGGATGAATTATCACACAATAAGGATTTGGTCATCATTTCAGCGGACAAAGGTGGGGCGGTAGTGGTCTTGAATTGGATGGATTACAACAAGGAGGCCATGAGGCAGTTATCTGATAACAAATACTATGCTAGAATGTGTCTTAACCCAATACACAGGTTTAAAAAACAGATTGATGAATTTCTCTGTAATGCTAGGGACATTGGCCTCATTACCACCTTTACTTTACAACAGCTAACTATTTCAGATTCAACTAATCAATATATTTATTTTCTTCCCAAAATTCACAAGGACCCTACTAACCCCCCTGGGAGACCCATTGTTTCTGGTTGTGGGTATCTTACCGAACCGTTATCCTTGTATTTAACCAAACATCTTAAACCTTTGTTGATACATGTTCGTTCCCGGTTGCGGGATACGACTGAATTTCTACAAATCATTGCTGACGTCCAGTTAGAACCTGATTGGCTGATGTGCACACTGGATGTGAGTGCCTTGTATACCAACATACCACATCCAATGGGGTTAGAAGCAATAGCCTACTGGCTTAACATTGCCCGTATTTATGATGAAGACTTCAACACCTTTCTTGTTGGTATGGCGGAATTGGTTCTTTCACACAATGTCTTTTTCTATCAAGACATTTGTTATTGGCAGGTGAAAGGGACAGCTATGGGAGCATCCTTTGCTCCCATTTATGCTGATCTCTTTATGGCTTATATAGAAGAATGCATCATTTATGATGCTAGCCATAACATCTACCTTCCTGAAATTGACATTTGGAGGAGATATTTGGATGACTGCTGGATGGTGTAGAGGGCTGATGTTGAATATCTAATGGAATTTGTCTCATATCTTAATGACAATATATGGGGTTTGCAGTTTACTTTAAACTATCATAATGAAAAAATTACATTCCTTGATGTATTAATAACAAGACAGCCAGATGAGACATTGGCTACCCAAGTTTTTAGGAAATATCCTGAATACAAAACAGTCCTTCATGCCTCCAGCTTTCATCCTCCGCACATTGCCAAAAACATTCCTAAATCTCAGTTCATTCGATCAAAACGGATTTGCTCTCAGCGGAGGTTTTTGATCAAGATAGACATGATCTTATCAATAGGTTTCGTGATAGAGGTTACCCTATGGGACATGTTATTAAAGCCAGTAATTGGGTTAATACGTGCCCCAGGGAGGAATTTTTGAAATATAAAGTCAAGGATAACAGTGTCACACAGCCAATCAGGTTTGTGACCACCTATGCTAGAAATTCTAATGCTCTCATGTATAGTATAAACACCAATTGGAATGTTTTATGTAATATTCCAGAACTATCGGGGCTATTACCTGAACAATGCTTGTTTTCATTCCGCAAAGGAAGGAACTTGGCTTC
>NC_056731.1:33411887-33434387 GCF_019279795.1 Protopterus annectens
TATATATATATATATATATATAGTTTAGTACAGTATAGTATAGTATAGTACAGTATAGTATAGTACAGTATTGTATAGTAAAGTATAGTACAGTATAGTATTGTATAGCATAGTATAGTCTTTCGGCTTTTCCCAGTTAGGGGTCGCCACAGCGGAACTCCGGTCCGCTAATGATTGGCAGTAGAGTTTTACATGCTGGCTTGCCGGGCCTAATGCACAACCTTCAACGAAGGAATGCCCGTTCACACATGTTGCCACACAGAAGACGCTGTAACTGAGAATCGAACGGGCAACGTCTAACTGTGAGGCGGCAATGCTACGGCAGCACCACCACCTTATAGCATAGTATAGTATAGTGCAATATTGATTGTTTTACTCTACTTTTTTCATTGTTCTCTTTGTAACATATTTTTAGTATAGCTCTGTGTCTTACAATATTGTTGTTTATTTTTAAGTGTATAATTTTCAGCTGTTTCTTAAGTAATGTGTTTAATTTTTTTATTATTATTTTCTCTGTTAAGTAGAGCTTTTTTTCCCTCGGTCTCTGCTGAAAATGGGCTCTTATGATCCAGTTGGACTCTCCTGGTAAGCAAATGTCAATCAATCAATCAGTCAATCAGTAAATAAATAAATAATCAGTGTAGCCTCAAAATGGGTTTATACCTTAAAATTAAAACAAAGATCATGACAACTGATAAAATCATTAAATATATCCATCATTCTCACTGCAGAATAATGTTTAGGTTATATGGGTTGTGCCTTGCCCAAGACACAACAACAGGCTAGCTTCCAAAATCTGTGGGTCCCTTCCATATTTACACTGTAACTGCTGATTGAACAACCTACTAGAGGAAATGCAGCAGCCAGAGTAGTAAATCTACAGCACTTTCTTGCCACCTGCTGAAGAAGCAGCTCAGAGGCTTCACAAGAACAACAGTAGACAATTCAACTCCTTTTTATCTGGCAAATAAGTCCCCTTTGGGAAACTCTTCCAAACAAAAAAAAATCTGCATATATGTGTGTGTGTGTGTGTGTGTGTGTGTGTGTGTGTGTGTGTGTGTGTGTGTGTGAGTATATATATATATATATATATATATATATATATATATATATATATATATATATAGATATAGTTAAAAACATTTTTTTTTTTTTACTTTTATTTGCTTTAGTTTTTCTGGAATTTTAAGAAACCCAGCATTTCTTAATTACCAGCTGCTTCCTGTCTGGCACTGCTGTCGTTAGTCTAGGTTGCTGTTGGAGGCTGGAGGTTAGTCTAGGATGGTGTTGCCATGGGGGCAGCCTGTCCCCCAATTTTCACAAATATAGTTAATGTTATACTGAGAACTACATTTTGTGTTTAACACTCCATTTATGGATAGTATAGAAAAATATTTTTGTTTTTTAGACGATATATTGATTGTGTGGAAGGGTTCACAAGAAGTTGCCAAGGTTCTGGAATACTTTAACAATTCCACCCAGTTCCTAAAATTTACCCATGAATTCAACATGGAAGAGACACATTACCTAGATGTAACCATCCTAAAAGACAACACAAACAAAAGATACGTGTCAAGAATTTTTAGGAAGGCTTGTTTCTCTAATTCCTACTTACATTATCACAGTAATCATCCCCCAACACAGAAGAAAAACATTATAAAAGGACAAATGGTTAGGGTGGCCAGAATGACATCCAAATATATTGATTTTATTAAAGAAATGGATTATGTGCACAAACTATTTTTGGAGAGAGGATACCCAGAACCAGTCATTATTTCTCTCAAGGAAGAGGTGATAAAAGGGTGGGGGACTAGATACATACCCCTACTGAACACAGAGTTTAACATAGGGAACAGTGTTATAGATAACAACATTGTTGAAGTTAGAACTAGCGTAATTCATGACAAAATTAAAAATCAAACTACCCCATTTTTTGTTATGACATATAACTCTAACACCAATTCAATAAGAAGAGCTATAAATAAGACATGGGACATCTTTAAGAGTATGCCTAATAGGTTAGATATATTTAATAGGCATTTATGTTATAGTCACAGAAGGGGTCCTAACCTCAAGAATATTTTTGAGAAAACTAGGCAGGAGAGTGATGAAATGAACAAGAAAAAATGAACTTTCCGATGTGGAAGATGTTCGCATTGCACATTTATAGCGAATATGGGTGAACTATCAATACCCACTATTCCATTATGCTTCAAGAGCAAACAACATTATACTTGTTACACAAGAGGGATAGTATATTTAGAGTACTGTACCTATTGTTGGGCTTATTATGTAGGGAAGACAGAAAGACACCTAAGACAAAGAATATACGGGCACATGTATGATGTTAATAGGAAAAAGGAAACAAATGCATTATACAGACACACATTGTCATGTAGGGAAGCCAACTTCAAATTTTGGATTTTGGAAATGTTACCTAGGGATAGTAAAGGGAGAGATTGGGAAAACCAGTTAAGTTACAGAGAATTCATATGGCAACTGTGTCTGGATTCCAATACACCCCCAGGAATGAACGATTATGTGTCACTTTTACCCTCACTAAGGTTAAGAGCTAATAAAGTTTAATACTAATATAAAGAAAAGTCAATAATTAATTTCATTAATAGTTCACTAAGCAGATCTGAAAATTTGATGTACAGTTTTTTACATCCAAAAATCAAACTCAATATACAAACTATAAATTTCCAGTTATCAGCGTCAATGTGTATATATATATATGTATATATACATATACGTATATATATATATATATATATATATATATATATATATATATATATATATATATATATTATATATTTTTTTTGCATCATTATTACATTTTTCCCACTATCATTACAATTTTAACATTTTAACATATTCTATTTACTATATTTCTAAAAAAACTTTCAAAATATACAGTTTTTCTTAAATGTAAAATAAATGTATGACAATATGTGTGTGCATATATTTTTATATTTTTAGACAGTTATGTGTTTTATTATTATATTACATATTGCATACTATATATTATATATATTTATTCAATTATTCTTTGCACACATTTTATGTTTTGTCTTGTCCTGTGTTATGCACTGTAGTTTTATTTTCAACCACAGTGATTTGAATGCTTTTAATTGAAATGTTCTAATTACAATGAATTGAGTGACAATTAATTAGCATAGAATCATATAAATATGCAAGTAGAACAATGCTATTCATTCTGTTGAAGTTTCCTGTATTGGAAATGAAAGCGCTAAATCTATTTCGTGTTGTTCAATAAATCATATCAAATTTTTATCTGTTTGTGGACTGAGCAGTTTTCTGACGAGAATTATTTTTATCATTGCCATTATTCATTACGGTTTGTGGGACTGCCTTTATTGGATCCTGTACAACGGAGAACACTTGGTATTACTAGTTTTTTTCGTTTTTCTCCGTTCCCCATTTTCTGCGTGTTTTATATATATATATATATATATATATATATATATATATATATATATATATATATATATGTGTATATATATATATATATATATATATATATATACTTAAAACATTCTTTTTTTTGCTTTTATTTGCTTTAGTTTTGCTGGAATTTTAAGAAACCCAGTATTTCTTAATTACCGGCTGTTTCCTGTCTGGCACTGCTGTCTTTAGTCTAGGTTGGTGTTGGAGGTTTATTTCATGTATAAAGTTCCTGTGTATACAAACTCTTAATTAAAAGTTTGTGTGGGACAGTATTTTATTTCAGGAGAGACAATGATGGAGCATATAGTGCTTGTGTTTTTGCTTTGACAACTTACCTGCCATTTATTCTATCAGTCTAAATTTCACTTTTAATGAGTTTCTGACAAATTTTTAGTATACTGTTTGCGCACTTACATGGAATGTAGTGCTTGTGTTAATGCTGTGATAACTTGCCTGACATTTTTTTTGTCAGATGAATTTTACTTCTCAGGGGTTCTGACAGGATTTTAGTGTACTACTTGTACATTTATAGGGTGTGTAGTGCATTTGTTCACCCTGTGGCAACTTAGCTAGAACTGTTATTTAGGGGTAAGTGCAAATGTGCATCTTGAATATACTTTTGACAGATTTCCTTCTGACCAACTCCTTCCATTGATCCCAACTACATCTGATGCATCTTCCATGGTAACAGCATAGATACTTGCCCCGCTCCTGCTGGTCCAACTAATGAATTTCCCTAGAAAGAAAAAATAACTTACCTGATAGCCCTTGTTAAATACACAGGTTCAATCTGCACCTTAGCAAGTAGTAAATAACCTGTAGTGGACATATGTTGGTCCTCATACCACTTACTTACCTCTCCAGCTTCCTCTGGTGTAGTTCCTTCAGCCACTATGAACCAGGGATCAGCCACAGCTTCTTCAGTTGTTGCTAGTGTCCAAGTTCAGGCATGGGAAAGTCATTTTTACTGTGACAGAGTTTGTACTGGATGTGTTCGGGGGGAAGAAACTTTCGGAAGGGGAAGAGATACCTATTAGGGGAAAAAAAGTTAAACATTGCTCACCTGAAAACATGGTATCTATAAGAAAAGATTATTTTCTTACCTTAGCTAAGTAGTTGTTACAGATAATCATTCCTGGTACACAGCTTTCAGTACCTGTTAAGTAGGTCAGTTAAACATTTCCTGAGGCAGATAGATCACACAAGTTTGACATAAATAGGGCTTTGTATCCTACAGATCTCAAGCACAGTTCTTTGATGCTGTGGAAAACTCGTCCTCACAACCTCATTGAGAGGTAATGTCTTTTTTCATTTTATTGCCAGGATGAATGAGGCATTTTTAGGGGAACTAATATTTGTTCCTGCTGTACTGAGGATAATTTTTTTAATAGGTTGTAAGTGGATTTGCCTCATTCTACACCAATTCCTACTCTAGTACCAGCCTCGGAAGAGATATATTATGCTGCCTGTAACAACTGTGTTTTTTGCCACCTAGTGAATAAGCAGCGGATAGGTAGCAGGCTACTGTTGTTATCCAAGTCTTACCTTTTGGATATGGAAGGGAATGCTTTGAGACAGATTTGGTTTTAGAATTTTTATTCTTCCACTTTGGTATGTAGAATTAATTATCAGTTCCAGATGTCAAAATTCGTGCCTAGCTCAACCTTATAATTTTTATGTTTCTAGTAGCCAAACATGCCTTAACGTTAGATATAATTGTTCAGATGCTATGTTTAGGGCCCTTTCTTCTGCTTCTTTGGAGAAGACGTACGTGAGTACAACATCAGCAGTTTTCAGTTATGATAAAGTCCCCAAGCATATTCCAAAGAATTTCTTCTCGGGTAGATAGCAAATGTTATGGGGAAGAAAGAGATAACTGGAAACAAGTTTTGGGAGTGTAATGAGTTGGCAGACTTCAAAAATTCTCTAAAGAGTACTCCATTAGGCGTAGTAGGTGAGTAAATGGGTGCAACTAAGGAATTTTTTTTGAGCTGGGATACAAGATCTGAATTGCGTGGATGTAGCAAGGTCTAGGTAAGTTTAATTTGGGTGGCTACCAAAAAAAAAACAATTATTAGAAAATGGAAATCAAAGTCTAAACCAACTGTAGCTGAAGTATTGAATATTGTAAAAGAGAAAAAAGAACTGGAAGTGGGATCTTTAGAAAAGGGTAGGAGCAAATTGCATAGAAAAAAATGGAAATTGTAGGAACAATACATGCAGAATGTTCCAGCATAGGATAAAGTCATAGTGGAGAACTGTAAAATGGGGAAGAATCTAAGTATGGCATGGATTGACTACAAAAAAGCATGGATTGACTAGTTATACAAAAAAATGTGGTATAATATTTGAAGCTAGGAACATGTTAATATAGTTTGTTTTTCTTTTATATAAATGTCTGTGTGCGTGTGTGTGTGTGTGTGTGTGTGTGTGTGTGTGTGTGTGTGTGTGTGTGTGTGTGTGTGTGTGTATAAGAAGTAGGTAGATCTATGTGTGTGTGTGTGTTTATGTGTGTGTGAGTGAGTGAAATGTCCAGATTTTCGCAGAATGTTAAGATTTTAGTCTCACATCTGTGGAATGTTTCTCATAAAACTGGATTTTCTGGCAATCCCTGGCAAATAATTGAGGATTAAGACAACAAATAATGGCTGACATTTGAGCTTAAGACTTCATATCCTTCAGAAAGTTCATACTAATGCAAAACCTGTTTTATCAACTTTCTATGTTTGTGAGATCAATATTTAAAAGGTGTCCCCATTTTTGGACATTTGTACCCCCCATTATATGTGTCTTTGTCCAGATTTCTTGCTTTAAAAGGTTGAGAGGTATGGGGGAAGGTCTAAGAGGGAGGTAGGGATGTATGTGTGTGTGTGTGTAATACCTCTCACCTGTACAGATATTCACAGAATGTACAGATTTTTGCCTTATATTTTTGGTCTGTTCCTCATAGAAATGATCTTTTTTTTCAGAAATCACCAGGATGATCCAAGGATTAAAGTTAGTAACTAATGGCATGCATTTTAGTTTAGTTTCAGACTTCATATCTTTTAGAAAATGCATTCTAACACAAATACTGTTATTCCAGCAACTTTCTGAATTTATAACAGCAATATTTAAAAGGTGTCCCTAGTTTTGGTCCTTTGTCCCCCCATTATGACAGGCTTTGCCCATACTTCTTGTGCTAAGAGGTTGAGAGGCATGGTGTGTGTGTGTGTGTGTGTGTGTGTGTGTGTGTGTGTGTGTGTGTGTGTGTGTGTGTGTGTGTGTGTGTGTGTATGTGTGTGTGTGTAAGAGATAGGTAGCATACCCCTCAACTACCCAGGCTTTTGCAGAATGTTCATATTTTTGCCCCATATTTTTGTTTTTTCCTCATAAAAAGAATTAAGTTGCTAAATAATGACAGATATTTGAGGTTTAGACTTTATATCCTTTAGAAAAATGCATACTAACACAAATCCTGTTATTCTAGCAATTTTCTACGTTCATGAGAGAAATATTTATAATCTGTTCCTATTTATTTTAGACTTTGTCCAGATTTCTTGCATTAAAAGGTTTAGGTCTGTGTGTGTGAGAGAGTGAAATGCCCTAGTTAGGGTTAGCAGGTTGTTAGTAATTTGCTTAGGCTCAAGCCCTGTATCTTAGCTACAGGAAACAAGAGCCTGAATCCTCTACCCAAAATATACAATGGTTTTGCTTAGCAAATGGTATCACTGTTGTGTGCTTAAGAGTTTTAAAGCTATGTTAATAGCGCAGCAGGTAGCATACTTTTGTTTTGATGCAGAAGGCTGTGGATTCTATTCCCACAGCATGTAGATGGATTGCTGATACTGTGTTGGATTTTAAGAGAGTGGGGTGCTGCAGTCCTGAGTATGTCCTCCTTTGGATAAGATGCCTAGTAACCATGAACCTATTTTAGTTTGCCTTCCATTCTCTATTGCAATATTATCAGCTTATCGCTTTTAATGTAACATAGGCAATTTATTCTTCAAGGGCAGCAGGTAGTGAATTTGTTGATGAAATATTTAAATATAAAGTTATTTTTGCTAGCAGCAACCTTTTCATTATAGCCAGATCTCTTTGATGGTGCAGTGGTAGCATTGTTGCCTCACAGCTATAGGTTCTTAGGTTTGATTCTTGGCTGGGGTGCCTACTGTGTGGGGTCTGCATCTTCTCCCTGTGTTGGTGTGGGTTTGCTTTAGCTATGATGACTTAGTGGTTAACTACTGTGACTATAGTGTACAGGGTCCTGAGTTTGAGCCTTGCAGAGGAAGTTTATTTGGTGGGAGGATGGCAGAATGGTTAAGGTGTTTACCTTGCAGACACAAGGTACAGGGTTTGATTCTCACATGGGGTAATTGGCTAGGCTTAAAATTGCCCACAAAGGCAGTTAGCCTAGTACTAATCTATCTATCTAATTATTCAGAAGAATTTTACTTCTGCAGAGACTGTGCATATTGACTGATATTGGTAGGTTGTAATGACAGAAGTTTGAGTGGCCTTTTATGGTTGAAGTGTTCTGAATTGTGCAGTTTTGGCATTATTGGTTCATTTGTTTCGTTTCTTTGCTTACTGGCTATAAATTTAAAACACGCTCTAACAAGTGATGTATTATACAAGGGATATAATTTAATTATTATATATTATAATTTAATACAATCAGGGAGGTGAATCAAAGAAATTTTGCATGGTCCTAAAATGTGTGCAAGGTTTCTATGATTTGAAAACAACCCAAAGGTAAACTTAATCTGCCACTGGCCAGATGCATTTTCTTTGAATGTGGGCTTCAGTGCTGTTACAGTGAATGTGAGTTTCAAAGTCACAGAAGTTTTAATGCTAAGTCTGTTTTCATTGTGAGATTGTATTGCTTTGTTTACCAAACATCTATCAGTGCTTGTGCTGGAAATTTTGAAATAAATGTTTTAAATTAAATCCAAGCATATGTAATCATTGCAGAAGTAAAGCAGAAAACAGTATGCACACTGAAAGTTTTGAACAGTGTTTATGGCAACTGGGGAGAAATAGCCAAATGATGGGACACTGGAATGGCTGTGTGTGCATGTGTGTGTGTGTGTGGGGGGGGGGGGGGGGTTGAACCAAATGCAACATATGCATACCACCTGTTTGTTTACAAAAAAATCACTGCTGTCACGTACGCAACAAAGTATATTTAGGATTTTTGCTTCAAAGTACTTGCATAGTTATTTTTATACCCCAAGCAGATTCCAAATAATTTCTTCTCAGGTAGATAGCAAATGTTGGAGGTGTGATGGGGAAGAAAGAGGTAACTGGAAACAAGTTTTGGGAGTGTAATGAGTTGGCAGATTTCAAAAATTCTCTAAAGAGTACTCCATTAGGCGTAGTGGGTGAGTAAGTGGGTGCAACTAAGGAATTTTTTTGTGAGCTGGGATACAAGATCTGAATTGCGTGGATGTAGCAAGGTCTAGGTAAGTTTAATTTGGGTGGCTACCAAAAAAAACAATTATTAGAAAATGGAAATCAAAGTCTAAACCAACTGTAGCTGAAGTATTGAATATTGCAAAAGAGAAAAAAGAACTGGAAGCAGGATCTTTAGAAAAGTGTAGGAGCAAATTGCATAGAAAAAAATGGAAATTGTAGGAACAATACATGCAGAATGTTCCAGCATAGGATAAAGTCATAGTGGAGAACTGTAAAAAGGGGAAGAATCTAAGTATGGCATGTATTGACTACAAAAAAGCATGGATTGACTAGTTATACAAAAAAATGTGGTATAATATTTGAAGCTAGGAACATGTTAATAAAGTTTGTTTTTCTTTTATATAAATGTCTGTGTGCGTGTGTGTGTGTGTGTGTGTGTGTGTGTGTGTGTGTGTGTGTGTGTGTGTGTGTGTGTGTGTGTGTGTGTTTGTCTTAAATGATAATTTAATAAATGTGTTTCAAAATTATCAAAGTTGCTATCATATTCTATTTACCAAGAATATGGGCACAGTGAGAACACTGAAGATAAAACTGAGAAAGCAATGCCATCCCTGGGATTCATATAACCAGGATGATACCCTAAGAAGATAGGAATCTTGTTGATAAGCCCAATGGACTTGTGCTTTGCACTGTACACATTGCCCATGGTGAAAGATATTTTCATTTTCACATCCCTAACTAGTATGAAACATTTTACAAAGACTGACCTGGCACAAATCCATCCATCAGATGAACTTGGATGATGTTTTGGAACTTTCTTTGAATATTAATGCACATAAACAATGGATCAGGAATAATATAACGATATATAGAGGTGTGACTGTACAAGTAATGCAAGAGAAGACAAAAGACCAGGTAGTACAAGGCACTGTAAACATGCAGTACCACTTAAAGATCATGTTGTTGACACGTCTCAGTGAAAACGATCATTTCAGCAGTCTAAAATGAGCTATAGACAGACAAAGGGGTTACAAACACGGAGTTATTTGAGCAAATGTGAAATCTTTAAAGAGGAAGTATTGTACTGTGAGTATATTACTGACCAGAGTGGACAGAGGAGATCACCAAATTAAGAGGAGGCTGAGTTAGATACCTAGCCCCCAAAATATTTCAAAAGGTGGTTCTTCCATGGACTGATAAATTAGTGTCATCGATTCATAGTTTATCTTTCTACTGAACTGATTGTTGAAAATATGCATTCAGGAGAAACAAAGGACATGAGATGAGGTATTGATACATTTCAAACCAACTATGTGTACACAGCTGTCATTCAGCAATGCTTTGACTTATGGCATTAGTAAGGTTTTCTTGCACAAGTTCCCAGTTAGTACAGGAACAACTACCCACCACTCATGCACCACACATTTTAATGAAAGCTAAGAAAAATATGCCCAAATTGACCAAGAAATGTTTAGTCTGCTATGGGGAATAATTCCCACATGCACAGAAGGAGATTTAACCTGGTAACTGATCAGCAGCCATCGATTTTGAGTTTCAGTCACCAGAAACAAATAATGCAAATGAGTGCAGACAGACTCTTGTCCCTGTTTTTAAGGCTGCATTTGTATAAAATTGAATATAAGGGAACCAAGCTTTCCTGCTCTATTAATGGGCTGTGTAATCATGACAAACTACAGGAGTCCAATATGAATGATCTGTGTGATTTATTTATCTTTAGCAGTTCAACTACCTGTCATCAATACAGACTTTTACAGAAAAACTTGTAATGATCCTATGCAGTCTTTTTTAATTTCTCCAAATATTTCTAATGCAATGATGTGAATGGACCCCATTCCTAAGTCAAAGTACGATAAAGGTTCATGAAATTAGTATTGCTTCAATCTTTGATGTCAGCCAGAAGTGCTCTACGCAGCACCCGCAATGTGTCCAGTAATGACTCCTTCTGCAATTCGTATGCTGTTACATGTATTGGTAACATATCTAAATACGATTGTAGATTCTTTTTTATAAGACCCATTGCTCCTACTACTATTGGAATTGTATGGGTATCTTTCTTCCACATTGCTCTCATTTCTGCCTTCAAATCCTGTAGTCACTGGGTGTGGCAATTTCAATGATCAATGCTACTTTTGTCTTCTTTTCATGGACCACTATATCCAGTTTTCTAACATCTGTCTTTTGAACTGTTGGTAATGGGTGATCCCATGTGATGTAGGCTTCATCATTTTCTGTGATGCTTTGTGGCTCATGTTTCCAGTGCTTTTAAGCCACTTCAGTACCATAATGTTTGCACAATCCCCAATGCAACAGTCTTGCCACATTATTATGCCTTTCAGTATACAGTCCTTCTGCCATTAGTATGTCGCAGCCAGCAACGAGGTGTGTGACTCTTTCCAATTCTGTTTTACAAAACCTAAATTTGTCTGTTTCTCCCACATGTTCAAAGGACTTTGTAAACCAATGTGTACATAGCCCACTATCTTGGTCCCCCAATATTATCTTTTCATCTCTTGGTTTGAATTCACATCTCCTTAACCATTCCTGCATTCGATCCAGATCAATATAAGGTTCTTCCAGAAGTTTTCTATACTTGCAATTATATTTATGCATTTTCCACATTTCTTGCCTTCTCATCTGATCCTTCACCTTATATTCTTTCTTTTGTTTTTTGGTACATTCAGTTGCTGCCTGTTTTTTATCTACTTCTGGTTTGATTTCCATTCCTGCTTGACGCCGATATGCTTCTGCTAGACTAAGCAGAGAAGTCATCTTAGATTTATTCTCTTCACGTTTCAAAACTTTTGACTCTGTTTGGGTCATAGCCGGCCTTAGGCTTAGGCCAACTAGGCGGCCGCCTAGGACATCACTCTAGTAGGGGCACTTTTCCAGTATTTAGTTGGTGTAGGTAGACCAGAATGAGGGCACTGGGTGGTGTTGTGGGGGCACAGTAGAGCCCTTTTGCCTAGGGCACCAGTTGATCTAAGGCCGCTCCTGGTTTGGGTCTTGTGAGGTCAGCAGATATATGAATAGTCCCAGGTCTATATCAAAAGACCGAGAAGGCATTTAATCAAACACCTCTTCGTCAACACACAAAGAGCAAACGCACTAAAGCGCGAACGCTCAAAATAGCGATTTCTTTCCCTGGGAAAGAAATATCTTGGCCATTCCAGTGTGTTTGCCCCTTTCCCCACTATAATGTGATCTCGGAGTTGGTATATTTAGTTAGGGGGATGTAGGGGGGCAAAGCTACCCACATTGTTATGTTTGAAAGTGTGTGTGTGTGTGTGTGTGTGTGTGTGTGTGTGTGTGTGTGTGTGTGTGTGTGTGTGTGTGTGTTTGTGCTAGCAATTTCTTTCCCAGGGAAATAAATCATTGTTTTGAGCATTCTCGCTTTAGTGTGTTCGCTCTTTATGTGTCGACGAATGGGGAATATATAATCTTGGTATGTACTGATTTTTATAAATCATTTCGTGAACATGAAGCATCCTTCTTTCTGTTTTCTTTTCTAAAATATCCAACACATTTTGGGGCCATTAGGTCACTTCAAAAGTGTAAGTTAGGACAGGAAGAGCAAATTGGTTTATAGCTTGAATTTTGTTCCTAGATGTCAACGTTGTTTTCAGGATTAATTTAATTCTTCTAAAATATTCCTTACTAAGTTTTATTTTTATTTGTTCATGTTTTGTTGTTGATTCTTCATCAATTCCCAAATATTTATACACTCCCTCTTGCTCAAGTTCTTTTATATCACATTTTTGTCCCAAACTAATGTTTTCCTGATGTTGCAGTTTTCCTGCTTTAAAGGTTGCTTTTGCACATTTATCAAGACCAAATGACATTCTTATATCATCTGAAAATGTTTTGACAACTTGCAGTTGTGCTTTTAGTTCCTCATTTGATGAGCTATACAGTTTTAAATCATTGACGAAGAGAAGATGAGAGGTCTTTACAGTCTTGTTTTCTAGGAGCCAAATTATAGCCATGGCCTAAGCTGATAAGTAGACAGCTTAATGGGTTAAGGGCAATACAGAATAGCAACTGTGACAGAGAGTCACCCTGGAATATCCCACATTGAATTTTTATCCCTGGAATAATAATTTGTCCTTTATCATGGCTTAATTGCAAAGTAGTCTGTCACTGTTTCATGGTCACTGTAATGTAGTCGATCAGTGTAGGGTGTGTCTTATACATTTTTAAGCACTCTTTTATCCATAAATGTGGAATGCGATCAAATGCTTTTTTGTAGTCAGTCCATGCCATAATTAGATTCTTCCCCTTTTTACAGTTCTCTCAAATGACTTTATCCTATGCTGTCCATTGTAGATGAGCTGGTGGTAAAGGATGGCCAGGAAATAATAAGGATTTGTATCCACCTTTGGCCACACAGAATGGTTGTCTGCATGCAGAGGCATAATGTTGTATGGCTCAACAATGTTCATTACACTAGAGAACAGACTGCTGTGGACAGCCTATGAGGAGCCCTGTGGTATGAAGCAAATGAAATCTCTAACAAAAACTCACAGGCAAAGTGTTTTGGCATAGGTAAATCAGAAAAAAAAATACTAGCAAATGTGCTAGATGACAGATGGTCGGCCCTGCACTACAAACAGCACAAGTTAATGACTTTGAGTAGCCACCAGCATCTTACCAACACATAGTCATAGGCATTGCAGGCTTGCTTTATCAACAGTGAGCTTATTACAGTAGTGAGCATCCCTTCAATGAGGCCTGCTTAGAGTCAACTGCATTACGCTAAACCAAATGCAGTTGTGAGGTCAAAACTGATGAGAAATGCATTATCCATACAAAATGTGAATGACAACGAGCCATTGGTTGCATTACCTGAATGTAGACAATGTATAAAACAGAATTATGTAAAGCATTTCATCAGCCAGCCACTACTGAAATGTCAGAGGGATTCCTGCAGAGTTTTAAAAGGTAATGAAAGCTATACGTTCTGATACAAAGCTAGTGCAGCATAGAAGGGAAAGCTTTTAATCATGTACAGAAATAAACTTGCACAGAGCCACAAATGAGACACCTGCCTTGTTGTTGCTCTAATGAGACTGGGATCACAATGAGATTTACTGAAGACTGAAATCTGCAAATATGTTAGAAGCAAGCAACTCCAAAGTGTGCATGATCAGCCCTTCTAAAGTTTTAATATAGGCCAGCATGTTTTGTCAAGACACTTTCAGAATAATATATAACATCCAGGCCATATTGCTGTGTAAGCAGGGCATTTAATGTATTCAGTAGGTAATGCATACAATATCTGAAAAAGACACATGAACTAAATCTAACTATAAAAATGAATAAAAAACACCAACTGAGGCTGAAATTTGGTCACAAACACACCAGAAAAATATCATAAAAAGAGCGGTCTGAATACCACGGCCTCAGCTAAAATGTTAAAAGCAAGCACTTTAAAATAAAAAACAAAATACTAAGAGGTAATATAAAAAGATAAGTGCTTTCATGCTATAGGCACTTCACCTAGAGTGTGAAAGCACTTATCTTTTAATATTACATATACAGTATACATACATACATACATATAGATACATATATATATATATATAGATATATATATATATATATATATATATATATATATATATATATATATATATATATATATATATATATATATATATATATACATATATATATATATATACATACACACACACACACACACACACACACACACACACACACACACATACACACACACACACACACACACACACACACACACACACACACACACACACACACACACACACACACACACATACACATACATATACATATGTAAAACTCAAAGTCCAAGTAAAAAAAGAAAAAGAAGAAGTTTTCAGAGTTGAGTGCCGCAAAAAGGCTTTATTTACAATAACACAAGTTGAGCACTTTCATCCACAGGTAATAGGACTTCTTCAGAACAATGTAAGTTGCAACAGACTGAATTTTTATACCTGTAAATAAAACTTTATTGTCAGTCAGACTCCACAACAAGTACAACTGAATGAAATTACATTACTTCAGGCTCTCTCTGTGAACATCTAACATATACAACATTTCACAGTACTACATTTAGACTTCCTCCTACATAATATTTCTGTTTTACAAATCAATGGACATTTAGTAAGCTAAAGAGACATGGTATTTATTCCACAGATTTCCACAGCTGCTTCTTATGGCACAGGATTCTGTTGGCACGCAAACACACACACATACACGCACACACATACACACACACACACACACACACACACACACACATATATATATATATATATATATATATATATATATATATATAGTTCCCATTCAGAAGCCTGAAACATCATAAGCCTGAAAATCAAAATCCTGAAACCAAAAGCCTGAAAATTCAGAATCCTGAAAACTCAAAATCCTGAAAGCCCAAAATCCTGAAAGCCCAAAATCCTGAAACTCAAAATCCTGAAAACACAAATAATGCTAATATGTCATTATAAAGACACTAATATCTACCAACTGACCCTGACCCTAACCCTAACCCTAAGGTCCATCACTATCGCACACTCACCTGACCGCTAACCCTAACTCACTTACACCGCCCCTAACCCCAATATTTGTCACTATTGCATACATGCCTAATCTGCGCCCTAACCCTAACTCACTTAAACCGCTCCTAACCCTAACATAAAACCAACCGCACACTTACCTGACCCCAATGCATGACCTAACACCACAGGGCTAACAATAGCAAAGCCACAATGACATCAGTATGTCTATTTTGTGTTTTCAGGATTTTGAGTTTCAGGATTTTGGGCTTTCAGGATTTTGGGCTTTCAGGATTTTGAGTTTTCAGGATTCTGAATTTTTAGGCTTTTGATTTTCAGGCTTATGATGTTTCAGGCTTCTGAATGGGAACCGTATATATATATATATATATATATATATATATATATATATATATATATATATACACACAGTGGATATAAAAAGTTTACACACCCCTGTTAAAATGCCACGTTTTTGTGATATAAAAATAATGAGGCCACAATCAATAATTTCAAAACATCTCCCACCTTTAATGTGACCTATAACCTGCACAATTCAATTGAAAAACAAATCTGTTAGGGGAAAAAATATAAAAAATAAAAAACGTACAATATGCTGGTTGCATAAGTGTGCACACCCTTAAACTAATACTTTGATGTGTGTGCACACCCTTAAACTAATACTTTGTTGTGTGTGCACACCCTTAAACTAATACTATGTTGAAGCACCTTTTGATTTAATTACAGCAGTCTTCTTGGGTACACACCTGCCATCAATTAAAGAGACTCTGATTAACCCCAAATAAAGTTCAGCTGTCCTAGTAGGATTTTCCTGATATTTACTCAGTTGCCTGCTACAGCAAAAGCCATGGTTCTCAGAGAGCTTAGAAAGCATCAAAGGGATCTTATTGTTGAAAGGTATCAGCCAGGAGAAGGGTACAAAAACATGTCCGCAGCATTGGATATAACTTGGAACACAGTGAAGACAGTCATCAAAAAGTGGAGAAAATATGGGACAACAGTGATGTTGCAAAGAACTGGACGTCCCTCCAAAATTGATGAAAAGACAAGATGAAAACTGGTCAAGGATGCTGCCAAGAGACCTATGGCAACACTGAAAGAGCTGCAGAAATTTCTGGAAAATACTGGTTATGTACTACATGTGACAGCAATCTCCCATATGCTCCATATGTCTGAGCTATGGGGTAGGGTTGCAAGATGGAAGCCTTTTCTTACACAGAAAAACATCCAGGCCCAGCTAAATTTTGCATACAATATATCAAGTCTCCCAAAAGCATATGAGAAAATGCATTATGGTCTGATGAGACCAAGGCTGAACATTTTGGCCACAATTCCAAAAGGTATGCTTGGTGCAAAAACAACACTTTGCATCACCAAAAGAACACCATCCCCACGGTGAAGCATGGTGGTGGCAGTATCATGCTTTGGGGTTGCTTTTCTTCAGCTGGCTCTGGGCTTTAGTCAAGGTGGAGGAAATTATGTACACTTCCAAATACCAGTCACTTTTGGCCCAAAACCTTCAGTCATCTGCTAGAAAGTTGAAGATGAATTTCACTTTTCAACACAGTGATGGCTCATGATATCGGACTGCAGGACTGCAGCCCCCCCAGCTGTGAATGACAGTGGTACAGTCCTACAACTCCGCCATACAAAGTAAATCCAGACTGCTACCTTACCAGTCTGGATTCAGGAAGAAGGAAGCAGACTGCTGATTCCCCAGAAGTCTATGCGGTGCTAACCACATAGACTGGAAGGGGATCGGAATGCAGAGTCAGCAGTAACCAGACCCAGAAGTGTGCATTCCGGTGTGAACACAGGATTACCATTATGATGCAGGAGAAAGCTGAAGCTATGGGTTTGGTACGGGAGACTCGGGATGAAGAAGGTAGGTGTGTGTGTGTGTGTGTGTGTGTGTGTGTGTGTGTGTGTGTGTGTGTGTGTGTGCAAAATGCCCCAATTGGTTTATACTGGTGGCTAGAGAGATTGCTGGTGGTGGTTAGAGAATACCTTGGGTGCAGGTAACAGAAGCCTGAATTCCCTACCCACCACCATTTGTGAAAGTTTTGCAGATGTTTGCCTCATATTTTGTTCTGTTCTGTTCCTCATAAAATCTGTGGTTTCTGAGTTTTTGATTCCTTAAATAGTTGATGGTGCAGTGGTAGCATTGTTGCCTTACAGCTAAAGATTATCTTGTTTGATTCTTGGCTGGGGTGCCTTCTGTGTGGAGTCTGCATGTCCTCCCTCTGTTTGTGTGGGTTTGCTCTGGTGTCCTCCCATGTTACAAAGACAGGTGTCTGCAGTATTTCTTCTTGGGCCTCTGCTGAAAATTGGCTTTTGTTTCAAGTCAGACTTTTCTGGTTAACAAATCTTAAATAAATAAAATTGATAGGCATTTGAATTTCAGACTTCATATTCTTCGGGAAGTACATAGTAACACAAAACCTTTTATTCTAGCAATTTTCTTAGTTTATAAGATGAATATTTGAAATGTGCCCCTTTTTTGGGACTGTATTCCCCCATTCTTGGCTTCGTCCAGGTTTTTTGTGCTAAGGTTGAGAGCTATGGTGAGAACTGAATTCACTGAATATGTTTGAGGGCTGTATTCCCCCATTACTGGCTTTGTCCAGCTGTTTTGTGCTAAGAGGTTGACAGCTATGGTGAGAACTGAATTCACTAAATGGTAGCCATTTAAGTTTCAGTCTTCCTCTCTTTCCAAAACAGCTGATTTGGCATAGTGGTATGTTGCTGTGACTGTTTTGCACAGGGTCCTGGGTTAAAATTTTGACTTGGCAGTGAAATGCATGGTGGTAATACAGCATTTTATTCTAACAACTTTCTAAGATTATACAAGCAGTGTTTAAAATGTGTCCCTGGCTTTTGTCCCTCCCCAATACATTTTGGCTTTTTCCAGATTTCTTGTGCTGCAAAGTTGAGAGATACAGCTGAGTGTCGAGTAGATTATATAAGGAGCTGAGAGGTGCAGGGGAAGAGAGGTTTAGTGCTGCTTATGCTGAGATTGCTTGCATTGTTAATAGCACAACAGGTAGTGTACTTGCTTTTGATGCAAAAGGGTGTGGGTTCTACTCCCACAGTATGTAGATGCATTGCTAATATTGTACTGAGTTGTAAATGGGGTGGAGGCTGCCATCTTGAGAATGTCCTCTTTGCCGACGATACTTAGTAACTATGAACCCGTCCATTATTTGCCATCCATTCCCAATTGCAATATTACTAGCTTATCATTTTTTCATTGCAATATAGGCAATTTATTCCTCAAGGGCAACAGGCACTTTTTTTGTAGATGAAACAGTGAAATATAAAGTTGTTTGCTAGTAGCAACCTCTTCATTAGTTACAGATCTTTTTAATGTGGAATTATTTAGATGACTTTTACTTCTGCAGAGATTGTGCATATTTACTGATACTGGTGGAGTGTAGAAGTTTGAGTAGACTTTGATGGAAATATTCTCAATTGGGCAGTATTGTCATTATTGGTGCATGCATTTTGTTTCATTGTTTACAGGAAAAATGTTCAAAACAATACATTTAAAACACCCTCTAAAAGCTGCACTGTATTATACAAGGAATGTAATTTAATGCAATCAGGAAGGTGCATCACAGAACACATGTATGTTTTTTGTGTAAGGGGCCTATCGTTTGAAAATAGCCCAAAGTTAATCTTTATCTGCCACTAGCCAAATGTATTTTCTTTGAATGTGGGTTTCAATGCTGTTTCAATGAATGTGAGTTTCAAGGGCAGAGAAGTTTTAATGCTAAGTCTGTTTTCATTGTGAGACTGCATTGCTTTGTTTAGCAGATGTCTTAGTGTTTGTGCTGTAAAATGCAACATAAAACTTTCAAATGAAGTCCAGATCATTGTAGAAGTAAAGCAATATGCACATTAGTGTTTATGGTAAATGGGGTGAAATAGCCAAGTAATGGTTCATTGGAATGGCTGCATGGGGGAGGCTCCATTTGACCATGATTTTGTGAGGGGGAAGGACGGCAAACTCAAAGACAGCCCCGACTGAACTATACCACCCAACTGTCCAGATTTTCACAGAATGAATAGATTTTTGCTTCTTATTTTTGGTTTGTTCATCATAAAATTTGTGGTTTTCTGGCAAATCATTTCGGAATTAAGTCACTAAATAATGACAGACACTGAGTTTCAGACTTCATAACCTTCAGAAAAATGCATGGTAAAGCAAGACCTGTTACTCTATCAACTGTCTCAGCTTATACAAGAGCAGTTTTTAGTACTGTTTATATGTTCCCCCAATATACTTGGCTTTGTCCAGATTTTCTGCATTAACAGGTTGAGAGGTACATGCAAATAAATTGCTTTATAGAATTAGGCATATCCAAACCTCTCAACTGTCTCTGATTTTTGCTCAAAATGTTGCTCTTCCCCTAATAATCCTTCTGCAAAATGGCAATTTTGAAAGAAGACGTGGAGGGTTTACAATTAATAAATAACTGTAATAATCAGAGTTATAGATTACTTTTATTTCAGAAATGCATGTAGATTCTTTAATTTTGCCAGCTGCTCAAGTTAGCAGTACTAATATTTAAAAGTGTCCCTTCTTTGACAGGTTCCCAGCTGTATTGTGTGGCTATTTTATATCTTTGCATCACATTTTTGGACCGTTTTTCATAAAATTGCATTTTTGGCAAATTGGTGGCAAATCATTAAAGACCGAAGTTAGAAAATAATGACAGACATTTGATTTTAGATGTCATACCCTTCAGAAAATTCATACTAATGCAAGACCTACTATTCTACTATCTTTCTAAGTTTATAAGAGCAATATGTAAAAAATGTCCTTATTTTTGGGCCTTTGTCCCACTTCTATGTATGACTTTGTCCAGATTTCTTGCTCTGAGGTTGACAGGTATGACAAATGTGTCAGAGCCATCACCGTCAGCCAGAGACATTTCAAATTGTGACATACTTGTTTCACCCCACTCCCCCATGTAGTGACTCTGGATGTGTCCAAGCAAGGCAAGGAACAGTTATGCAGTGTAAATGTGCAGAATATCCCCCCATCCAAGGTAGACACAAGCACTACAGTGGCTTTTCATCTGTCTCTGATTTTGCAGAATGTCATGTTTTTATACTAAGTGCCTGTTGCTGTGTGTTTAAGTAGCAATGCTTTAATGACCATCAGATAAGCTTGTCTGAGATTGTAAGATGCAAGTAAGCTTTAATAAGAATACTGTTAAAGAATTGCCAACATTGAAAGCCTTTCTGTTGTTGCCATGCAGAGAATACTTATATAACTAGATAACATATAAGCCTTGGGTTTTGAAATGCATGTGACACTATTTGTAATAAAGGACAGGATTACATTATTTTAAGAAGCTCATTAAATTTGTTGGAGACTTGCAGTCATCTTTGCAGGCTTTACCTGTAAACTAAACAGAATGCCAATCTATCATGTGTGGTCCATAACCTGGGCAGTAATCCTTTAAGCAATGTATCTTTAGCTTGTTTCTTGTTTGCCTTTCATTTTTTACTTTGATCATGTTTTCCCCATGAAAAATTAGATAGTTGTTGTCAGGCAGCAGATCTTTTTTGGATAAGAAACATTTTTACAAGTGAGGGTAGCACAGAGATTGCTACTTTCAGCATGTTACTTGGTACTTTAATATAGCTGAATATAAATTATAATTAGAACAGCAGTGCAAAGAGAAGGGTTTTGCGTTGAGTGCTGCTTGTTTTTTATACTTTATTTTGACTGGCATTCCAGTAATGTATTTAAAAAGTAATTTATTTTTTTCAAGCCTCACAACTTTTTTATTTCCATCTAGATATTAAGTAAGCTGTCATGCAGCCAATGCATTGAAATATTTTTTTTTCTTCTACACTTCATTTTGTCTTGATTGGACTCTCATAATGATGGTTTGACACCCAGGGCAGCATATTTAATTAAAGTTACAGTTTTTGTGGTTTTGGGCATAGCTCCTCCCCTTTCTAGTTGGCCCACCCTTCCCATTGACCCCACCCATTCAGCTGTCTCCTGCAGCCCCCTTTGATTTGAAGTCACCAGCCACCACTGTTTCAACATGACAATGACTCCAAGCATACATGCAAATCAACAAAAGAATGGCTTCACCAGAAGAAAGTTAAAGTTTTGGAATGCCCCAGCCAGAGGCCATACCTTAATCCAATAGAAAATGTGTGGAGTGACCTGAACAGGGCTGTGCACAAAATATGCCCTCACAATCTGACAGATTTGGAACGCTATTGCAAGGAAGAGTGGGCAAATATTGCCAAGTCAAGATGTGCCATGCTGATAGACTCCTACCCAGGAAGACTGAATGCTGTAATTAAATCAAAAGGTGCTTCAACAAAGTATTAGTTTAAGGGTGTGCACACTTATGCAACCAGCGTATTGTATGTTTTTTATTTTTTATATTTTTTTCCCCTAACAGATTTGTTTGTTTTTCAATTGAATAAGTTATAGGTCACATTAAAGGTGGGAAAAGTTTTGAAATTATTTATTCTGCTGTCATTTTTTATATCACAAAAACCTGGCATTTTAACAGCAGTGTGTAAACTTTTTATATTCACTGTATATGCATTTATATATATGTATATATATATATATAGCTATCTATCTATCTATCTATATGTGAGTGTGTGTGTGTGTGTGTGTGTGTGTGTGTGTGCAGATATATATATGTGTGTGTGTGTGTGTGTGTGTGTGTGTGTGTGTGTGTGTGTGTGTGTGTGTGTATATATGTATATATATATATATATAAAATATATATATGTGTGTGTGTGTGTGTATACACACACACACACACACACACACACACACACACACTCACACGCATACACACACTCATAGAAAGGAAGAATACATTTCATAATGATTACATTGACTTTTCAAGCCAGCACCCCAGCTTTATAAAATAAATATAGTTAGGATCATTAGTGACGATGCCTTGTTTTTGCAGGAGTGCCACTATCTTATGAAACTCTTTGTAGATAAACATTACTCTGTTAAGCTGGTTTTTAACTGTTTTAAGGA
>NC_056731.1:33439387-33494387 GCF_019279795.1 Protopterus annectens
GGAAGTTTTTCATAATATTGATAGTGCAAGCAGAAAATCATGGACAAACAGCTGCTATGAAATGATGATGTTAAAACTTGTGATCTGTTATGTCAGCTTGGTAGGCAATCTCTTATTAGAAAGTGTATAAAGATGGACTTACTTCCTGATTTTAGTTAGACAAACTCTGTATTAACATGTTTTTGTCTCCTTGCTGCAAGATTAAAGTGCCTTAACCTGAACCTGCCGTGTATTGATCATTTTTAAAGTTTATTTTTCCTTTGACAGATTGGTCCTTCGGACCGGAAAACTCTCGCTCTAGCTCAGGTCAGATGGGCCCGGTGGCATGAAACTGTACGGGAAAGAGGCCACATCGGTTCTTCTGCTCTGAAAGACCTCCGACTGAATTGTCGTTCAAAAGAGGCCAGCCACTGTTTCTGATCTGCGATTGGAGGACGAGTCAATGGTTCCAGCAGTGGGACGATCAATCACGGAGGCTCAGGTAAGGAGGAATTTGCCTTTTCTTTGTTTCAGATCAGGGACTTGTTACAGTATTTGTTTTTGTCAGGGAGATTTTATATAAATCAGGGACAAAGAAGATTGCTGTCTTGTCATAGTTCAGGGAAACAGGATAGGTAGGCAGTTATTCTATATAAACTGTGAAAAAGAGAAAATCATGGTACCACGTGATAAGAAGGGTTACGTAACAATTTCTAATTAAGTTAAAACAACATGGGAAATAAGTGCACAAAAAGATCCCGAGATCTGCCATTAACCGAAGACGCGAAATATATGCAATTACAACGTGCCGATAACGTTAGGTACTATACAAAATGGGTTAATAAATACAAATTTGATGGCAAATTAGACAAACCTTCACTTATCAAACTTGTCAAACAACTTAAAACAGATGCAAAAGGTCAGGTAAAAAAGCAATGCCAACTGGGAGTTCCTCAGGCACACAGGTGGCTTGAGGAAGCAAACCGCAGGGAACAAAAGACTAAAAATTCAAAAGCAATGTTTTTAGACAAGGAAGACAATAACCTAGTAATAGCATCGGCCCCTCCGCTTCCCTTACCAGAATATGAAGTGAGTGGACAAGCTGATCCACCTCCGCTATATCCAACTGACCCTGCGAAATTAAAACCGTTTGTCAGAGATCCTGTCGAGACTAGGTCTCGAACACGCAACTTAAGAGGGGATATTGAATTGTATGAAATAAATAAAAATTCACAAGCTATGAGTGAAGAACAGATATGTCCACTCATAAAAGTATCAAATCCACAGGCAGGACAGGATCCAACTCTTCTAGTATATAGACCGTGGACACCGGAAGACATCCGGAAAGCCACAGAGGGAATTCCCCATCCAAAAGTTAATTTTAGAAAATTCTTAGAAGACTTACAGGGCATGAGGTTAAGTTACCATTTAAATGGAGAGGAAGTAGAGACAGTAGTCAGACAAATCATAGGTCCAGATTGGCACATGATCAGGGGCAACTTGAATCCCCATGACGCAGAACATAGGTCACTCCCACATAGTAACGCAGAACTGGATAACAGAGTGAAAGGTCTGACAGACCGAATCTCTGAAAAATGGAAGCCTAGGGCTGACTGGACTTGCATTAATCAATGCATCCAACAGGAAGGTGAAACTGTTGATAGATATTATGCTATATTATTAGAGTGTTTTAATAACCATTGTGGAATGCAAGTACCTGAAGACCAAACACATGATTCCCCATATGAACAACAACTAAAGAATGCATTTTTGAAGGGTAGTATTGCACCCATAAGCAGTTTTATTACGAAGCACATGGTAGATCATCGTACAAGTAGATTACAGTCATTACTTGAATATGCAAGACATGCTGAAAGGCATTTTAATAGCAAAAAGAAAAAGAAAACTCAAGTATTTGCAGTAGAACACGGAGCAGAAGTCTTTGTAGTACAGTTCGGGAAGAAGGGTAAGAAAA
Organism: Protopterus annectens; assembly: GCF_019279795.1. Lineage (NCBI taxonomy): Eukaryota > Metazoa > Chordata > Ceratodontiformes > Protopteridae > Protopterus > Protopterus annectens. The sequence continues at coordinate 33,441,342 of NC_056731.1, forward strand.
ATGCCCAGGGAAACAAACAATCTGATAAGCGATCAGAGGAGTTTGAAGAGAGAAAGAAAAGGGGTGAATGTTTTAAATGCGGAAAAAAGGGACATTTAGCAAGGGATTGCAGGCAGAACAAGAAGATAACTACGGAAGATAAGGAGGGTGAGGACTGACTATATGATAGTCAAGAATCACTAGAAAGAAATGACCAAGAAAAGACAAATGTAAACGTGATAGAGAGAGTAGAGGATATGATAGAAGAAAAAGAGGATGTGCATGAAATCACAGATAATGAAGAAAATGAAATTTTAGACTTGGCATTATTGAGCATAGAGCTCTACTTAGCAGACACAAAACCGGAAGTTTCACTTCTGGTAGAGGGGAGGGAAGTTAAATTTCTGTGTGACTCAGGGGCTTCACGGACCCTGATACATCCTTCCAAACTACCAGAAAATTCAGAATCACTTAATTACATATTAGTGAAAGCAGCTAATGGACAGCTGTATTGGGAGCCACTCTCCCACAACATAGCGATAACTGACCCAGTTTCAGGGATGACCCAGAAAAGCAAAATTGTTGTTTCTGCAAAATGCCCAGTAAATCTTTTGGGCAGAGACCTTATGCAGATATTTGGCATAGCAGTAGTTCCAACTATGCAGGGTATGGAAGCACAGCGACAAATGGATACTTTTGTGGTGCGACCGGAGGGTGAAACATTTTATTGGTACAACCAGGACTTGGTTATGACTGGTCCAGGGGCAGTAACCAAAGAACTGATGAATGCAGCCATCAGTAAATCCCCCTCCCTTGACACTGATAAACAACATGTGTTGCATTGTACTCTATATTACTGTAACATACCAGGACCTGATAAAGAATATGAGCAAGAACTGTTTAGAAACCATGCTAACAGATTAGTATTACGTAATCTGTACTGGGACACAGAAGGAAACAGTGTAGTTAGCTGTTCATTGCCCCAGGAATTCCTAGCACTTTACAAATCTAATCAATTACCACATGTTAGTTTGACTAAAGATAAGAATGTGAGGTGGGCAGACCTAGGAGAAAAAGTCACAAGGTGGGAAAAACAGACAGAATTAGAACTGTCAGAAATTGAATTGGATAACACTGACACACCCAGCTGTACATTTGCAGGCAAGTGAGGACAGCTGAGTAGCACTCTTACTAGAAGAAGAGGAAAAAGCCTTACGAGACATGCCAGAGACTCTCTGGTCAATGGGAAAATCACATGTAGGACTTATTCGCACAGCAGGACCAGTCACTATCACGCCAAAGTCAGCATTTAGACCTCAAAAGAGACAGTATCCCTTAAAGGATGCAGAAGTAGGAATCAAACCTATAATAGCAGCCTTACTTAAGGAAGGAGTATTGATAGAATCTCCCAATTCGCCATGTAATACACCCTTATTTCCTGTTAGGAAAGCAAATGGAGAATGGCGTATGGTCCAAGATTTACAAGCTGTAAATGACACAGTTATACCTGGAGCACCTACGGTGCCAGATCCACACACCTTATTAAATGATTTGAAAAGCTCAACATAAGTATTTTTCTTTGGTAGATATCAGCAATGCGTTTTTCTCAATACCGATACACCCTGACAGCCAACATTGGTTTGCATTTACATTTCAGGGAAAAAGGTATACATACACGTGACCACCACAGGGATATTGTGAGAGTCCAGCAATACTCGCACAGGAAATGGCAAGTAACCTGGTGGGATTTATCCCACCGAAAGGCAGCCAGATTTTACTTTATGTAGACGACATTCTGCTGGCAGTCCCCACCCAGCAAGAATGCAGAGAAGATACCATAGCATTACTACAATTTCTAGTCACTCAAGGACACAAAGTAAACAAAAACAAACTGCAAGTTTGGAAAAAACAGGTTAAATACCTGGGATATGTAATATCCAAAGAAGGCAGAATATTAGATGAAGACAGAAAAACAGCAATATTACAAGCACCCAAACCGACTACCAAGAAGGAAATGATGTCCTTGCTAGGTACGACTAATTTTTGTCAGAGTTGGATTCCAAACTATGCCTTGGAATCTGCTCCACTGACCAACTTAATATTCAAGAAGTCTATGGCAGCACAAGATTCATTACAATGGACACTAGAAGCAGAATCAGCTTTCTGTAAATTGAAACAACTGATAGCATCCTCAGTTTTAGGATTACCGAACTATCATAAATGATTTTTTCAAACTGTAGATTGTAAGCAGGGCTATATGACATCAGTGTTAACACAGCAACATGGGGACAAACAATGCCGCATAGCTTACTATTCATCACAGCTAGACCCAGTGGCGTGATCCTTGCCCCACTGTGTACAAGCAGTAGTCACAGCTGCAATGGCAGTGCAGGCTTCAGCCTCAGTAGTGTTGTTCCACCCTCTCACATTGAGAGTGCCTCATGCAGTCACGATTATTTTACTGCAAGAAAAAGTAGCATATCTTTCTCCTGCTAGACATCTTTCCTGTATGACTATACTGTTGAGCCAACCTCATATGACAATTGAACGATGTACAACTTTGAATCCGTCAACCTTGCTCCCAACCCCTGCAGATGTCAAACCACACTGCTGCCTGCAGGAAATTGAGCAAAAGACACTGCCTAGAAAAGATCTCATGGATGTTCCCTTGGATGATGGCGAGGTGACATACTATGTGGACGGCTCGTGTAGAAGGGGTCCTACAGGACATAATCTAGTGGGGTATGCAGTAGTTTCTGATACTGAGATTTTAGAAGCAAAGTCTTTACCACACAACTTATCTGCACAAGCAGCAGAATTGATTGCTTTAATAAGGGCATGTACCTTGGCAAAGGATAAATGTGTGAACATTTTTACTGACAGCCAGTATGCTTTCTCTGCTGTACATGTTTTTGCGCAACAGTGGAAAAATAGAGGAATGGTAACATCTACTGGTAAACCAATTAATCATGCACAATTTATTTGAGATTTGTTAGAATCTGTTCAGTTACCTCAGAAAGTAGCTATTTGCAAATGCGTAGCTCATACCAAACAACAGGATAGGATTTCAAAAGGTAATGCGAGAGCTGATACAGCTGCAGAGCAGGCAGCTTCAGCTTCAGAAGTATTTCTTTTGAGTGAGGAATTACAACTATCTGAGATTTTAGATTTAGAAATGTTAAAAACAATGCAGACACTTACTACAAATGTAGAAAAACAAAAATGGATAAAACGAGGAGCAATTCTTGAGAAAGGGCTGTGCATCTCCAAAGAAAGAAAACCAATTTTACCATCTAACTTGTTTAGATATGCAGCTTTGTTGAGCCATGGGCAGTGCCATGTCTCAACAGGGGGGATAGTACAGTTAGTGAATCGAGTGTTTACAACATATGGATTTACAAACTACACAAAAAATTTTTGTGTAGCATGCCATGTTTCTAACAGGCATCATGCACAGGGGGCACTGAAGCCTAAGCAAGGGAGTTTCCCTACACCACCATATCCGTTCCATACTATCTGTATGGATTTCATAGAACTAAACAAATGCGAAAATAAAAAGTACTGTCTTGTCATTATAGATATGTTTTCCAAATGGGTGGAAGCTTTTCCGACCAAAAATCCAGATGCAGCTACTGTTGCAAAAGTCCTCGTTAAAGAAATTATTCCTAGATTTGGCATACCAGAAAAGATCTATAGTGACACTGTTGAGCATGAGAACTGTTCCAAATGCAAAAGGGTTAACTCCTTTTGAAATACTGTTTGGGAGGGCATATTATACACCTCAGTGGAAACCTCTCATGCCTGCAGACCAGGAAGCTGACAGTTCACTTGCAGAGTATATGAGGTGATTTTTGAATAACAAACTTCTGCAGTTAAATTCTGTTTCAGATAAAGAACAAGCCAGACCATCGGAAGCAGCAGTAGTCCCAGGCACGTGGGTCTGGGTGAAGGTCGTGAAGAAAAGAAATTGGAGTTCTCCAAAGTGGGAAGGGCCGTACCAAGTGTTACTGTCAACACCCACTGCAGTCAAGATCGCAGAGCGGACGTCTTGGATTCATCTGACATGCTATAAATTGGTTAAGAACTTTGAACTGGACAAAAACCTTGTTACTGTTATACAACAAGAACAAAATGACCAGGTATAGAGTAAACAGGGATGCAGAACAACCTCAGAAAAATTGCATGATCATCCTGTTAGCTTTACTGATAACAATGATCTTTTTGCTGTGGCCTTTCCTTTTTTCAGCCACACGAGTTGAACTGAACAAACATGATGCATTACTCATAGACTGGCATCCAAACTTTAACACTTACCAAGCAATTAAATATGTGCATGCTGAGACTTTTAATGTTTCGAACTGCTGGATTTGTACAGCTATACCAACAGCATATGGGGGATTATTAATGACTGCTGTCCCCCTAGGGGTCAATGAGACCTGGGAAAACTTGATTTTTAATACTACACCTGTGAAATCACAAGACAAAATAGCATTGTACCTACCCGTTACACAAAAAGGAATTGTATGTTTTTATAAAAATGACACTATTCAGGTGGGTTGGAGCAATTGCAATGTGACTGTTTCTTATAAATGTTATATTAAGGCTAATAAGGCAGAAACTATCTGTGATGCAAACTATGACTCATATCTTGAGAAAATGAAAAAAACTGTTAGTGAAATACAACATAATCCTGTTCTTTTGAAGCAACTTTCTATTATTGACAAGAAAATGTTTCATGCAGGGCAAGCATATATTAATACTAAAGTAGAGAATTGTTATTTTGTTTGTGGGAAAAAGGCATACAAATGGCTACCTGAGAATTGGTCCGGCAGTTGTTTTTTGGGTTACCTGGTCCCGGCCATACGACACACTGCAGCTTTGCCTCGAGGGAAAATTCAAAACATCAGAGAGGTCAGCAGTAAACCTGGAAATCCAATCAAGAGACCCGAGAATCCAGTGGGACAAATCGAAGCAGGGTGGAGAAACCATAACTCTGTAAAAAACAAAGATAAACTGACACATATGGACTTGAGTGACACTATTATATCATGGGCAGGCATAGCCCCTGCATATGGTGCAGTGAAATCGATTTGGGAGCTGAGAAAACTGTCCAAACTTCTCGAAGTTATGAGCAGAAGCTCGAATTAGTGACTGATGAACTAAATGCTATGAGAACTGTGGTGCTTCAAAACCGCATGACTCTTGACTTCACCCTAGCGGTGAGAGGTGGTACGTGCGCTTTAATCAAAGAAGAATGTTGTTCGTATATTCCTGACAACTAGCATGAGATAAACGACCATCTTGAGGTGATCCAGCAAGTGTCGACCGTGACCAGACCAGGCCCAAACCCTCTGATGGACTTTTTCCAGAATTTGTTTGGGGGTTGGGGTTCCATCCTAATGAACATCCTGATTGCCATTTGTGTGGGATTACTCCTATTAGGAGCATGCATTTGTTGTGGTATTCCCTGCATGAAAAAATTAATCAAAGATTTTATAGACATAGTTTCTGAGACTTTGTATCATAGTACTGAAATTGAAGAGTTGTTGAAAACTGAAATGCTTTCATAAGTCTAAACTAAATGACTCTCTTAACTGCAAATCCAGAATGGAAGAGGTTAGGAGAAGAAGCAAACTGTTTATGCTTTTGAAAATAGAATAAAAAGTATTAACAGGGGGGAAATGTCAGAAAAATATTCATTTATATATATGTCTAATGCTTATTAGAAGCTAAAAGGGTTAACACATTTTCATTCTATTTTATGTACAGCTTAATTCTGTATGAAATTATAAGATGATTTTTCAAGCCATAGTATGCTTTCTGAAACTGCAAGATGCACCCTGACCTAGTATTTGCTAGCACAGCAAAATTCATGTTTATGCCTTTTGGAAATGTACTGAGAAGCAGGTGATTATTTGCTAGGTCAGGAAAATGAATGAATAGTGTATGAATAGAACAATACTGTTTTCTATAATATGATTGAATATGAACAATTAGCTCTGTTCATGTTATGAGAACATGCACAGCTGCGGAAAAGAAGAGATACATGAAACAAAAGACTTCTTGAAGAATCTGTACTTGCTTTGTGCTCGAATTAGCTATAGTACCTTGAATGGTAACATAACATAGTGGGAAGCTGTATCTAACCGGTGGTCACCAAGGCCACGTTGTTTTTCTTAGGAAGTTTTTCATAAAATTGATAGTGCAAGCAGAAAATCATGGACAAACAGCTGCTATGAAATGATGATGTTAAAACTTGTGATCTGTTACATCAGCTTGGTAGGCAATGTTTTATTAGAAAGTGTATAAAGATGGAGTTACTTCCTGATTTTAGTTAGACAAACTCTGTATTAACATGTTTTTGTCTCCTTGCTGCAAGATTAAAGTGCCTTAACCTGAACCTGCTGTGTATTGATCATTTTTAAAGTTTATTTTTCCTTTGACATACAGGGACAGGTACGATGTTTACCAAGAACACTGCAGTGGTAAATATATAAAACATGGCTGAATGCTTCCCCATTCCAGGTTAATGTATAAGGAAAACAAGGCATCTAAAATCAGGATTTTAATTGAAGTATAAAAATGGGAGGAAGAATTACCATCAACCTTCGTTATGCTGATGATACCACATTAGTGGCTGAATGTGAAAGCCTGAAAAATGTATAAATATTAAACAATATAGATAGTATTATGTATATTTTATATATAGTACACACACAGACACACACACACACACACACACACACACACACATATATATATATATATATATATATATATATATATATATAGTACAGTATAGTATAGTATAGTATAGCATAGTATAGTACAGTGCAATATTAATTGTTTTACTCTACTTTTTTCATTGTTCTCTTTGTAACATATTTTTAGTGTAGCTCTGTGTCTTACAATATTGTTGTTTATTTTTAAGTGTATAATTTTCAGCTGTTTCTTATGTAATGTGTTTGATTTTTTTATTATTTTCTCTGTTAAGTATAGCTTTTTTTCCCTCGGTCTCTGCTGAAAATGGGCTCTTATGACCCAGTTGGACTCTTCTGGTAAGCAAATGTCAATCAATCAATCAGTAAATAAATAAATAATCAGTGTAGCCTCAAAATGGGGTTATACCTTAAAATTAATATTCATCATTCTCATTGCAGAATAATGTTTAGGTTATATGGGTTGTGCCTTGCCCAAGGCACAACAACAGGCTAGCTTCCAAAAGCTGTGGGTCCCTTCCATACTTACACTCTAACTGCTGATTGAACAACCCACTAGAGGAAACTCAGCAGTCAGAGTGGCAAATCTACAGCACTTTCTTGCCACCTGCTGAAGAAGCAGCTCAGAGGCTTCACAAGGACAACAGTAGACAATTCAACAACTTTTTATCTGGCAAATAAGTCCTTTTTGGGAAACTCTTCCAAACAAACAAAAAAATAAAATCTGCATATGTGTGCGTGTGTGTGTGTGTGTGTGTGTGTGTGTGTGTGTGTGTGTGTGTGTGTGTGTGTGTGTGTGTGTGTGTGTATGTGTGTGTGTGTGTTAGTGTGTGTGTAGATAGATAGATAGATAGATAGATAGATAGATATAGTTAAAAATTATTATTTTTTTTTTTACTTTTATTTGCTTTAGTTTTGCTGGAATTTTAAGAAACCCAGTATTTCTTAATTACCAGCTGTTTCCTGTCTGGCACTGCTGTCTTTAGTCTAGGTTGGTGTTGGAGGTTTATTTCATGTATATAGTTCCTGTGTATACAAACTCTTAATTAAAAGTTTGTGTGGGGCAGTATTTTATTTCAGCAGAGACAACAATGGAGCATATAGTGCTTGTGTTTTTGCTTTGACAACTTACCTGCCATTTATTCTATCAGTCTAAATTTCACTTTTAATGAGTTTCTGACAATTTTTTAGTATACTGTTTGCGCACTTACATGGAATGTAGTGCTTGTGTTAATGCTGTGATAACTTGCCTGACATTTTTTTTGTCAGATGAATTTTACTTCTCAGGGGTTCTGACAGGATTTTAGTGTACTACTTGTACATTTATAGGGTATGTAGTGCATTTGTTCACCCTGTGGCAACTTAGCTAGAACTGTTATTTAGGGGTAAGTGCAAATGTGCATCTTGAATATACTTTTGACAGATTTCCTTCTGACCAACTCCTTCCATTGATCCCAACTACATCTGATGCATCTTCCATGGTAACAGCATAGATACTTGCCCCGCTCCTGCTGGTCCAACTAATGAATTTCCCTAGAAAGAAAAAATAACTTACCTGATAGCCCTTGTTAAATACACAGGTTCAATCTGCACCTTAGCAAGTAGTAAATAACCTGTAGTGGACATATGTTGGGCCTCATACCACTTACTTACCTCTCCAGCTTCCTCTGGTGTAGTTCCTTCAGCCACTATGAACCAGGGATCAGCCACAGCTTCTTCAGTTGTTGCTAGTGTCCAAGTTCAGGCATGGGAAAGTCATTTTTACTGTGACAGAGTTTGTACTGGATGTCTTAGGGGGGAAGAAACTTTCTGAAGGGGAAGAGATACCTATTAGGGGAAAAAAAGTTAAACATTGCTCACCTGAAGACATGGTATATATAAGAAAAGATTATTTTCTTACCTTAGCTAAGTAGTTGTTACAGATAATCAGTCCTGGTACACAGCTTTCAGTACCTGTTAAGTAGGTCAGTTAAACATTTCCTGAGGCAGATAGATCACACAAGTTTGACATAAATAGGGCTTTGTATCCTACAGATCTCAAGCACAGTTCTTTGATGCTGTGGAAAACCCGTCCTCACAACCTCATTGAGAGGTAATGTCTTTTTTCATTTTATTGCCAGGATGAATGAGGCATTTTTAGGGGAACTAATATTTGTTCCTGCTGTACTGAGGATAATTTTTTTAATAGGTTGTAAGTGGATTTGCCTCATTCTACACCAATTCCTACTCTAGTACCAGCCTCGGAAGAGATATATTATGCAGCCTGTAACAACTGTGTTTTTTGCCACCTAGTGAATAAGCAGCGGATAGGTAGCAGGCTACTGTTGTTATCCAAGTCTTACCTTTTGGATATGGAAGGGAATGTTTTGAGACAGATTTGGTTTTAGAATTTTTATTCTTCCACTTTGGTATGTAGAATTAATTATCAGTTCCAGATGTCAAAATTCGTGCCTAGCTCAATCTTATAATTTTTATGTTTCTAGTAGCTAAACATGCCTTAATGTTAGATATAATTGTTCAGATGCTATGTTTATGGCCCTTTCTTCTGCTTCTTTTGAGAAGACGTACATGAGTACAACATCAGCAGTTTTCAGTTAAGATAAAGTCTAAACGTTTGAACTCAGCTTTAGAGAAAAAGTTTTATTTCACCTATCTGCTTCTCAGGTCCAGAAAGAAAATATTAAAGACAGAAGTAAGTTTATGGAGCTTTTGAGGTTTCATATCCCCCCTTCAGTCTCCCAGATCCCTTCTCACACCTAAGAAACAAATAGAGATGGCGTGATGGGAACAATAACAAACAGGAACCTTACAAATACAGGGGCAATTATGCAAGCATGCCTCCTTTCTTCCCCCTTCCCTCCTGCCACTGTCTCTCAAAACATGTCCCAACAGGTGGCTCTGTTCATTCCCCTTTGGAAACACATTGTCACAGACTCATAGGGGTTAAAGCTGGTTCAGGAAGAATACATTTGGCATTGGATACAAAACCTTCCTTCAGAGGAGTTCCTCTCTACCCTTCAAACCAAATAGAATCTTTTCCTCAGGTTCTTCAGCTTTGCTTGCCTTAGGAGTCATAGAACCAGTGCCTTTATTGAAGGGAAAAGGCTTCTATTACAAAATAGTTGTGATATCAAGGAAAGTGCCTTCTTGGAGACCAGTTTAAATCTTCCTTCCTATTTCAGTATGGGAAAGTTCCAATATTCAAGATGTTGGCCTTTCTGAGTCTGTTATCTTTCATTCCCCAGGGAAGCTTTATGGTATCATAGGATCTGGAAGATGTCTGAACTTGTGTGTGTGGGTCACATAATCACATTTCTGCATCAGGTATGTTTACAAGTATCTTTCTGTATCATTGCTTATAGCTGACTGGATGGCTTTAATTTTTCTTCCTTGTTTGGATTACTAAACTGTGTATCTTTAGGGTGTCTTCTCCCAGACGTCAAGACTCTTTAACAAGGGTTTCAACTCTTCTAACAAATCTGGGATTTCAGTTAAACATTCAGAAATTATCTTTTATCATTTCAGATACCTATTTTGGGCTTTGTATAATGGAACTAAACTAGGGGAGACAATAAATATAAACCATTAAATGTATCCCCTACTTCTAAGTCAATATAAATCTATAAACACCTTAGAATCTCTTTGGAAGGCCTTTCCTATGTGGGCAATGGTGCAAAGCCTATGGGTTTTTTGCACAGTCCAAAGTACATAATTTTCAAGCAGTTGTACAACATCAGCAAGGTAGGGTGCATAAGGTGATACCCTCTATACAGACTGGCTGTGATCACTTGGGATTAGCTTTTAAGCATTCCTAAAGCCACCAAGTGCATTACTTTTTTAAATTTATTTTATTTTACATTTGTTGACCGGGCTAGTCCAGCTGGATACATGTCCATTTTCAGCAGAGTACAATATTATATATATATATAAAAACAAAACAAAATTTCACAGGTGCAAGTACAATACAAAATTAAGCTATTTGATACATGAAAGATCATATAGATGTGAGTATAGTAGAATATAAGGAAATATGTTCACTTCAAAACACATTTGATTGCAGAATCTTATGATAAGTATCTTTTGTTAACATAGTAGGTAGTCTGAAAGACATTTTTGGATATAGATAGAGAATCTAATCAATTTTAAGGCCTGTTATATTTATGGTTTTCATTAGGCAGTTAGTATATACAGTAATTAGACAGGTATCTTTGTGAAAGAAAATGACATGAGAGGTTAGTCTGGGTTCATACAGGTGCATAACCAATGGGATTTGAGGTAGGTTTTAAGCCTGATTTTAAATTGTGTTAGTGAAGAAAGGGAGGTCAGGTCACTGGGGAGAGTTCCAGGTTTTACCCACGGTATTAGAGAACAGAGAGTCCCCAGCCTTATTGTAGGTTTTGTCTATTTTTACTAGTATTTTATTAGATGAGCGTAGGGTCTTAAGGTTGCTGTAGGGGGTGATAAGGTTGGTAAGAATTGGTGTGTTATTAGGCTGATACAGGATTTTATAGGCAAATGTTAATTGTTTAAATAGAAGTAGATTTGTTAACTCTAGCCAACCTAGTTGTTCATAATTAATACAGTGATGGGTTCTGAATATAGAGCCTGTTGCAAATCTAGCAATATTGTTATAGGAGACAGCCAGTATGTTCATGTTGTTTTTTGAGAGGTTAGTATATATAGGGGAGGCATAGAGGAGGGTAGAGATTAAGTGGGTCTGGGCAATAGTAGATCTTACTAGTGGGGTAAGAAAGGATTTGATTCTATAGAGGGAGCCTAGTTTTTTGTTGACTGTTTTTATGGTATTGTTAATGTGACTATCAAAGTTAAGGTTATTGTCAATTAGTACCCCAAGGAGTTTTGTGGTAGAGTCGGGGGATGTGATGGCTCCATTGTTCGATGTGACAGTAAAGTGTAGTGGTGTGGCCCTATTGGTGGGAGTAAAAAGTAGGAGTTTGTTTTTTTTTGGGGTTCAGGATGAGGCACTGGTGTAGTAACCATTCCTCAACTATGTTAAACACTTTTTGGGTGAGAGACTGAAGGTCTGATGGAGTTGGGGCTGAGCATATTAATGTGGAGTCATCTGCATATTGTATTATGGAAGCTTGAGGAATTACAGTATGCAGGTCATTGATGAAAATAGAAAATAGAAGAGGTCCAAGTATAGAACCTTGGGGGACTCCGAGTGCAATGGGGAGATGGGAGATGGGGAGATAAGTTGATCTCCCACAGAACTGCTTGTTGCCTATTGTTTAAGTAGGATTGAAACCATTGTATAGCCAGTGCATCAAGAGATAGGTTTTTGAGTATGTTTATGAGAAGTTGGTGGTTAACCATATTGAAGGCTTTAGAGAGATTAATAAAGAGGGCTGAGGTAGAGTGTTGTTATTGTGATTTTTGTTTATACAGTCAGAGAAGGATAAAAGGCAGTAGTAGTACTGTGAAATGGCCTGAAGCCATGTTGGCAGTTAGCTAATAAGTTGTTATCTATTAGGTGTTTTAACAGTTGCTTATGAATGCATTTCTCCATGATTTTTGCCAGTGGAGATAGTATAGCAATAGGTCTGTAGTTGGATAATTCCCTAGAGTTTCCACCTTTATGAAGGGGGATAATATGCGTGATCTTCCAAATAGAAGGAATAGTACCCTCAGAGATTGTTCTGTTAATCAGAATGGAGATGGGGTAGGCTATGGCATTTGCAGCTTTTTGCAGATATTCTGCAGGAAGGAGATCTGCTGCAGTGGTGGTAGGTTTGAGTTTTAGTAAAAGAGTACGGATAAAGGATGTAGGGACAGGTTTGAGATTAAATGGGGGAGGGAAGGTAGTATTAGAGGGCGTCAGAGATGAGCTGTCAGGAGTTAGTTGATTGGCAAGAGACTGAATGGTCTCAGTGAAGAATGTATTAAAGGTACTTGCGATTTGCTTTGGATTGTCATGGTCAGTACCTCCAGGGGAGGGAGTGACAGAATGGCCTGGGTGTAAGAGTGTGTTTATCCCTGCCCAAAATTTTTGTGGTTTGTTTTGCTGGGTATGTTGGAGTTGAATGTAATAGTTTCTTTTGTCTGACAGAATGGCTTTTTTTGTATCATTTCTTAGCTGTCTGAACTTTATGTGATCCTCTGGGTTTTTAGTAGTACGCATTTGGTCCAGACTTTATTTATGAGGAGCATTTTTTGTTTTGTCTCTTTTGAGAGCCAGGGGGGAGGTTTGTTCCTAGTTCTAATGCTCCTTTTTGGAGCATGGCAGTCAAGAATACTTAAGAATTTAGTATTAAAGTAGACTACTGCTTCCTCTAGAATTAAGTTTTTGAGGGGTGACCAGTTGCATGCTTTAAGTTCATTTTGGAAGATATCAGGGTTAAAATTTGTATTACTCCGTATTGTTCTATAGGTAATTGGACTTGGGATGTCACTCTTAAATCTGATTATGAAGGTGAGTGCATGGTCACTTATATCCTCAGGGAGAATCCCTACTTTGTAACTTTGGTGATGTCTATTTATCAGAATCCAATCTAGGGTGCTTTCATTGTTATTGTGTTTATTGGTCCTTGTGGGGGAGCTAATAGTTTGAGTAAACCCATGCAGATTAAGATGGGTAGAGGGCTGTTCAGAAGTACAGCTATTCCAGTTGATATTAAAGTCACCGAGTACTATTGTTTCTTGGGGATAATTGGTTGAAAGCCAATTTAGGATATTTTTTAGGATATTGGAGTTATTCCCTGGGGGAAGGTAGACAGCAATAATGTATATGGATTTACAGTTATTGAGTTGAATTTTGGAGATAAGTATTTCTTCATTACTAGTTAGAGGGGGTTTAGAGTCAATAGAGGTCACCTGTAATCCCGACATATATATAGTACAGCTACTCCACCTCCCTTTTTAGCTTTTCAGTCTTGTCTTAAGATGCTATACCCTGGTGGAATAAATTCGTTGTCTTGTATAGATGGTTTGAGCCAAGTTTCAGTGAGACACAGGATATCAAACGAATGTACATCCATGAGAGCATGTATTTGGGCAACCTTATTATTTATGCTCCTGATGTTAAGATGGGCTATCAATAGTGAGTTGGGCGGTCTGGTAAGGAGTTGTGTAGTAGTGGGGGTTGTGTTATGGGTCTCTCTAGACTGGATAGAATTTGGGCCTGGATTTGGGATGGATATCTCCATCTATTAAAGATTGGAGTTGATTTCTAAGTGTAAGATGCAGAGGTTTACATGTTAGGAACAGAGATTGTTTTAGCTTTTGGCCTATAGTATCTGATGTGAGCCAGTCTGTGATATTTTGCTGGTAGGTAGGCTATTGTGCTGGGTGTGTTTGAATGGCTTTGAGTGTAAGCTAATGGTGTTGAGGAGGTTTGCTTTGTTGAGTAACAAAGGTTTATGTGGTGGAGATATTCATAAAATGTAAGTAGGTAAAATATAATAAGAATAGGTATGAAGGAAGATAGAAGTAGGATTTCCATTGTGGAGAGGTAGATATGAATGACATTATGGCAGGGTTGTATATAGAGTAATGAAAGGATAAGTTAGTTGGATTACAAGGTGAGTCTTGGGTGTGGTGGTTCTGGCACTTTAAGGGGTAGGATGTTATGATTGGTGGTTATTGAAGGGGGTGTGGTTTGGGTGAATAAATGTAGGAGCACTGAGGGGTGGTTGGGAATTGGGGGCAGGGTAGGGGAGCGGAGTGAGCCCGCAGGGCGAATGGAGCGGGATAGAGCCAGTGAAGGAAGAGGACCCCAGGAACAATCAGTGAAGTGCTGACTGCTGAGGTAAGGTGAAGATGTGAATGGAGGAGAGTGAGTAGTTGTGAGAATAGAGGAGTGAGCAGGACTGGGATAACAAAGAAAAGAAATAAGCAAGTAATAAATTATATGTCAGAACAGTGAGATAGATTTACAAGGCAAATACTGGGAGAAGGATGCCATCTAGTGGAAAAGGATGGAAAATACAATTAGCTTTCCAAGAGTGTTGTCAGGTCTAGGAGTAGTGGAGGGTAACAGGAGTTAGCGAGATAGATTACACGTGGGTAGTGTAATAAGGTTTAGGAGAAAGGATTAGAGTAGAGAGAGTTTGCTGGCTGACCTGGCTAGGGAGCAGTCCTCAGTTGCATGGCATTATATAATTCAAGTATAGTATTAACTACAATAGTTATAACACATACTTTCTTGGTTCTTTGTGGGATAGAGGCTTAGGGAGAAGATTGGCTCTATTCTTTAGTTCAGGTAGAGACCAATAGTCTTAGCATAAGGTTTAGTTCTTGGCCTTCAGGCAGGGCAGATTCTCATTCCCTAGTTCAGGGCAAGCAGGGTGGAGAGTTTATTGGTTCCTTGTGGGATAGAGGCTTAGGGAGAGGATTGGCTCTATTCTTTAGTTCAGGTAGAGACCAATAGTCTTAACATAAGGTTTAGTTCTTGGCCTTCAGGCAGGGCAGATTCTCATTCCCTAGTTCAGGGCAAGCAGGGTGGAGAGTTTCTTGGTTCCTTGTGGGATAGAGGCTTAGGGAGAGGATTGGCTCTATTCTTTAGTTCAGGTAGAGACCAATAGTCTTAGCATAAGGTTTAGTTCTTGACCTTCAGGCAGGATAGATTCTCAATCCCTAGTTCAGGGCAAGCAGGGTGGAGAGTTTCTTGGTTCCTTGTGGGATAGAGGCTTAGGGAGAGGATTGGCTCTATTCTTTAGTTCAGGTAGAGACCAATAGTCTTAACATAAGGTTTAGTTCTTGGCCTTCAGGCAGGGCAGATTCACATTCCCTAGTTTAGGGCAAGCAGGGTGGAGGGTTTCTTGGTTCCTTGTGGGATAGAGGCTTAGGGAGAGGATTGGCTCTATTCTTTAGTTCAGGTAGAGACCAATAGTCTTAGCATAAGGTTTAGTTCTTGGCCTTCAGGCAGGGCAGATTCTCAATCCCTAGTTCAGGGCAAGCAGGGTGGAGAGTTTCTTGGTTCCTTGTGGGATAGAGGCTTAGGGAGAGGATTGGCTCTATTCTTTAGTTCAGGTAGAGACCAATAGTCTTAGCATAAGGTTTAGTTCTTGGCCTTCAGGCAGGGCAGATTCTCAATCCCTAGTTCAGGGCAAGCAGGGTGGAGAGTTTCTTGGTTCCTTGTGGGATAGAGGCTTAGGGAGAGGATTGTCTCTATTCTTTAGTTCAGGTAGAGACCAATAGTCTTAGCATAAGGTTTAGTTCTTGGCCTTCAGGCGGGGCAGATTCTCATTCCCTAGTTTAGGGCAAGCAGGGTGGAGAGTTTCTTGGTTCCTTGTGGGATAGAGGCTTAGGGAGAGGATTGGCTCTATTCTTTAGTTCAGGTAGAGACCAATAGTCTTAACATAAGGTTTAGTTCTTGGCCTTCAGGCAGGGCAGATTCTCATTCCCTAGTTCAGGGCAAGCAGGGTGGAGAGTTTCTTGGTTCCTTGTGGGATAGAGGCTCAGGGAGAGGATTGGCTCTGTTCTTTAGTTCAGGTAGAGACCAATAGTCTTAGCATAAGGTTTAGTTCTTGGCCTTCAGGCAGGGCAGATTCTCAATCCCTAGTTCAAGGCAAGCAGGGTGGAGAGTTTCTTGGTTCCTTGTGGGATAGAGGCTTAGGGAGAGGATTGGCTCTATTCTTTAGTTCAGGTAGAGACCAATAGTCTTAGCATAAGGTTTAGTTCTTGGCCTTCAGGCAGGGCAGATTCTCATTCCCTAGTTCAGGGCAAGCAGGGAGAAGAGAAAGGAATAGGACGCCGTAGCCAGGGACACGCAGCAGCCAGAGCTAATCCAGGAAATAAAGATGGCGTCAGAAGGAGTAGGATATATTTATATGGTTGGGAAGGAAGTTAGAAGTATTAAGGGATTGATATGGAAGTTAGGGGTAGAAAGGGGCGGGGAAAGATAGATATAGGCAGGTACTGACCGGAAGCAAGAGCTTCACAGAACCAGGCAGAGTAGGCAGGAAAGAGATATAATCTATTTTGAGTCAGGTGTTGTTTCTAGGTATTATTCAGAAAGGAGGGTCGATAGAGGAAAGGTGGGTAGAAGTAGAGAAGAGTGAACACAGGTTGCAGAGGCAGGATAGAGAGAGGTAGTGGGTTTAGGAGAGCCGGAGAGTGGGAAATAGAAGGAGGGAAGGGCCAGTGAAGGAAGAGGACCCCAGGAACAATCAGTGAAGTGCTGACTGCTGAGGTAAGGTGAAGATGTGAATGGAGAAGAGTGAGTAGTTTCCTTCAGAACAAAACATGCTGGTAGACAAACTGAGCAGACCCTTATGAATGCAGTCTGAATGAGGGGGTCTTACAAGTATTGATCTAGTTATGGAAAACACCACAAAGAGATCTGTTGGCTTCCTTTCAAAACAGACTATAGATGGCTTTTTAATTTCCTTTCAAGGGAATGTTTGTTTATGCAGTCCACACTTTCTACTGATATCCAGGGTAATTCTGAATATTCAGAATGATTTTCCAATAAATATTTCTGGTGAATTCATTTTGGCCCAGGCAATATTGGTTCTCCCTTTCTATGGATTTGGTCAAGAGCGATTACTACAAGCTTTCACGTTACCTGGATCTACTCACATAAGACAGGAGAAGTTTGATATACTCCACTCTAAGACATCTTTATTTATTTTCTGCCTGGATTTTAATACCTTTTAGGCACTTCTTTTGAGGATGTACAGCAGGTACTAAAAGAGTCAAGAAATCCTGTTATTAGAATATCTTACAATGACATATGGAATACATTTCTAGTCAGTCGCTATCAAAATAACCAGGGCCATATCTGGGATTGTTTGGTACCACTGGTGCTCAAATATCTGTATGAATTACTACCATCAGGCCTTTGTACTACTTTGTCAAGATACATCTTGAGGCAAATTCAGTATGCCCGCCCATAGATCCTTCTCTTTCCTTAAAGTTTTCTTAGTAATAAAGTTTTTGATAGGAATGTTTCACCTATGATCACCTTGCAGACTGGTTGCTCTTTCCTGGGATCTTAACTTTCAACTAGAAAAGTTAACCACATTTCAATCTGAACCTAAACATCAGGCATATGTAAGGTTCATTACATGGCAAAACTGTTCTTCTATTTGCTCTGACATCTGGAAGATCAGTATCTGAGTTGCAAGCACTCTTGGTGGATAAACACTTTCTGGTCTGCATTTGGAATGGGTTATCTGTAAGAGCAAATACATCACTCATGTCCAAAGCTATTTCACTTTCTTTGAATCAGGCCATCAGTCTCCCAGTGTTCTAGTCTAACCCTCAGACCCAGAAAAAACAATCTGCTATTTATTTCATACGTTGGGACTAAGAAAGGACAACTCGTGTAAAACAGATGATTTCCAGTTGGCTGTCCTTGGCTGCTGCCTTTTGTTATACTTACCATGAAAAAACAGATCCAGGCAGTATTAAAGCAAACTCTCAGAGGACCTTGTCTTCTGTGATGGCATATTGGAAAAGGTTGACTCTCCAAGGTTTCTAGAGACAACTACGTGATCCTGTGTGTATTCCTGTACACATGTCATACTGGATTCCATTGTCTAGATCAGGGCTGACTTGCTAGGACCTTTCTCCAGGTATCAAGGATTTATATCCTTCCCCCTCCCAGGTTGGAGACACTTTGGTAATCAACCCATACAGCCTAAAGGCTACTGCAGCAGTGGGAATGATAAGCATTGTGCAGTTGTATAAGTTGCACTTTCCCATAACAGTAGGTGTTTGAATTTCTCACTGCTGTAGTAGCTGCTCCCACCCACCATCCCTCTAGTAGTTTTGATCAGTTCAGGATGAGTAATAAAAATGACAAAAAATGGCAACTATTCAGACAACTATGAAACTAAGTCAAGAAACAAATTAATAGAGATAAAAAGTCTTATTATACTCACCTACAAGATAGCCATAAACACAATCCTAAAGAAATCTTGTCCTCCATATCTTCTTTCATCAGCCCAGGTACATAAAAGGATCCCAGCTCATACACAGACATTCACTCTCTTCAAACAGCTACCTTTTTCAATACATACTTCATAGAATGCATAGCCACCTTAACCACAAACGCACCTGTCACACGCCCTTCCACACAACTAACTTCCCTCAACTTAGACCCTAGTATATTTCCTTCACAAAACTCATCTAACTGCAATGTCTCCAATACAGACTTCACCCACTTAACCTTTCAACCAGTTTCTGTAACTCTCATAAAAATGCTTTTACATAAACTAAAACTTTGTTCCTCCTCAGCCAACAACCTTCCTCACAGTACCTAAATCTAGCTTCATATGCAATAGCATACCCAATAAGCATTCTTATTAGTAGGTCAGTAACAGAATCCTGTGTCCCTAACTTGTGGAAAATAGCACATATTACCCCATTACATAAAGGAGGAAATTCCACTGACATTTCAAATTTTCATCTCATAGCCATTCTGTCTCCCCTTACTAAAACTCTTGAAAGATGTAGCCATCAACAATTTCTCCACTATCTCTTAAAAAATAAGCTAATCAACAATATGCAGCATGGATTTTGGCCAGACCACAGAACTTCCACTACATTATTATCATTTACAGACACTGTCAATAAAATTTGCAACTCTAATAAACTTGTATCTGCAGTATTTCTAGATCTATCTAAACCTTTAACATGGTCTCTCACAATAAACTCCTTAATCAACTCTCCACCCTAGGTCTATTATCTTCATCTATTTGATGGTTTTTTAGTTACCGTGCCAACAGGAACCAAGCTGTAAAATGGCAACAATCTATCTCCACATATCTTCCCACTTCCGCTTGAGTCCCACAAGGATCCATCTTTGGCCCTCTACTGTTCAATATTTTTATCAATAAGCTACATTCATCTTTTTCTGAAGGCACCTTGATTCAATATGCAGATGACTCTACCATCATCTGCTCTTCAAACACTTTAACTCACCCCCAAGAAATCACTCAACAAGCTGTCATCTCCATTGAAACCTGACTTACAACGGCACAACTCCTACTCAACCCCCCAAAAAAAAATCTCCACATCCAAAGCAATATCAAGAAAACCCACCAAAAACTAGGCATGCTATACAGAAACATTAATGTTCTGAGCACACTCACAAAAAATTACTCTAGCCAAAACCTACCTTTTGCCTTCCCTACCCTATGGAGCACCATTTCTAACTAATTTACAATCCTCCATAAAAAAAAAAAACTTGAAAGTTGGTACAACAAAACTGCCAAGTTTGTTATTAATTCATCCTCCTTTACCCATCAATGTAAAGCTCTGTATACCCTTAGCTGGCTGGAACTCCCCCTCCACCCCTCCTACATTCAGCTTATAACAATACATAAAATCATACACAAATCATTAGCTTCTCCAGCCCTTACCACTTTATCAACATGTATTTTCTAAAAAGAACTCTTAAACCAGAAGACAAATAACTTCTCACCATAAATAAAACAAATACATCCCCTGGACAAAGCCTATACTCATACTCAGTAGCAAAAAAATGGAGCTCCTTACCTGTAATCACCAGGACTATTTCTAACCTACCCACCTTTAAATGCTCCGTAAAAGAACACTTTGCAAAATCATGAACCTGCTTCTGTGCCTATCTTGGTTGAACTTACTCACTATACTTCTCTCACCCCTTCAACCTAGATCACACTTCACTTCCCTCTACAGCCTCCTACCCCACTCCTTTTTATAGGTTCATAGGACGATACTAAGCTATTAGCCCAGAGGGCCTTATAAGCCTAGACAAAAATTTAACCCATGTTCCCACAAAGTCAGCACCTGTTTTCCCCGCTACCTAACCTTATTTAATTCATCTCTGCAGACCTTTCCTCTACCTCTTTCTCTTTTCTCCATACTCACCTAAGCTACTTGAAGACACATTACCCTACACTCTTCTTATAATCTCCTTCATTCCATCCTTTCTTCTATAACCATAATATGAACATCATCTCTCATACTAAGACTTCACTCAATTTCCCCTCAGTGGCTCTAATCATGTAATGTCTAATATCTCTTTAAATATCATATTAGAATTGTCTCAGGTCTCCTTTATCACATACTAATCTATGTAACAAATAATATGACTACTGAATTTTTCCTCAAGTGGTCTCTTCAACTCATGTTATTTTCATTGCACTCTGCTATGAAACATGTTCTATGTTTTTCTCATTACAACATTCTTTCACTCTTATGTTTGTACCGTGACATGATACTTTGTGATTTAAAATATCCGCACTTGCTGTTTTATAATGGAACATAATACTTTATGATTGAAAATACCTGTACTTGATTGTTAAAATATTGTGGTTGTAGAGCTGTTCTCCCCTGGCCTCTACTGAAAATGGGCACTTTCTGGCCTAGTCAGATTTTCCCGGTAAACAAATGTCAAATACATAAATAAATAAAGTACACTGCTTTTTAAGTAATAGGCTAGAAAGTCCTGAAGATTTTCCACTCTGACTTCTGATTTTCGCTCCACAAGTTTGACCAATCAGCAGTACGAGTGAAAGTGTGGGAGGGGCTAGAGCTTTCGAAAACTGGATGGTTGTTGTGTCATGGGCAAGCTAAGGCCCATATAGCCTAAGGACTACTGCAGTAGTGAGGAAGACAAACATCTACTGTTATGGATAAGTGCTGCTTATACTTCTGTACTTTATTTTGAATGTTGAAGGAATAAAAACAGTAAACAGTTCACAGGTTCCTAATAGGCAATCAGTCTGGAGACTATTACATGCCTAGCCTATAATCAGACAGTTACCAAAGATGAGAATCAAACCTTGTGTCTGTGAGGTGAACACCTTAACCATTATGCCAACACCTAACATCTTCTTTGGATCAACAATCAATAACAGTATGACAAGGAGTCAAGATTTTTTTTTGCTTTGCTTTCTTTTTGTCTCCCTTAGCTGAACATTAGTAGACCCTTCCCTTCTTTGCTGGGTCTACATACCCCTCCATGTCTCCCCAAGACTTAGTCCAATAAGGGTCTAGGCCATTGAGAAGATCGAGGCATTGTGGGTCCACATCATGGGGGTGTTTTCCTTCTTTTCCCCTCTCCCTTGTGCATGTCCATGACAGTGTCATGCGGGTGGGACTTGTATTGAGCAGAATTCTCACATCTGGTCCTCACTTCCACAAGGAGCTGATGTTGGTAAGCTGCCTTGCCCACCCAAGGAAGCACTTCCATGGTTGTTTCCCTCTCCTCTGCCAGGAAAATACATTGCGTACTCTCTGCAATAGTCCCTCCAGGACTGATACACCCATTCTTCCCTGCCAGTTCCTCAACTGCCTTGGTTACTAATCAAACTAGGATCACCTGCACCATACTTAGGATTTTATCCTTCTATACCACTGTGCTGACTTTCAGTCAAGAAATCTCATGATAAATTGCTCTTATAGAATGGCCACAAAGGATCTAGATAAACTCAGAGTGCAGAGATGTTTCTTTGTGTATGAAGATTCAACTTCTTCACCTTATGGGATTTTTTAATAATATCATTCAAATATGAAAGATGGACAATAAAGAAACGACAAGAAGAAAACTAATGCCTTTGAAAAATTATGTTGGAAATATACTGTGTACACCATAACTGTCTGAATATAAATGAGTCAGTATCGAAGGACACTCAACCTAAGTAGTCACTGGAAGTTCAGATGCCAGACTTTCCCTTTCATACTTCATTAATATCCTGGGATTAGAATGATCATTTGAAAAGACATCATGGCAATGTCAAAGGTCAAATAAAAAAGGGGAAGACCAACAATGTGATGGATTGATAAAATAACTGCAACAATGCATGTCACATTGTCTGTGATTAGTCATCTGAATAAAGACAGAACATAGAACACAGTTCAGGGCAGCTATCCATAGAGTTGTCATGTATCAACACTGATTTAACACCATATAATATCAGCAACAGACAGTAATTCACAGAAAAAGTTAAAGTGGAAACCCAAACTCATTCACTGTTGCTGTCATTCATGAGAAAAGCACTTAACTTTAGCAAATGAATATTGTTTCCTTTTTCAAACCATTGATGACATCAGTGTAGTATTATTTAATACACTGGGGTGTGGGGCAAGCATCCCACACATGGAGGAGCAGAGGGATTGCCACTTTGGAAAAACATGATTTTTTCCACCCTTTGGAAAAAAAATAATGTAAATGTATTTTCTTCTCTCTCTCTCTCTCTCTCTTGGTAGTGGTCAGTAGAGATTAGGTTTTTGCATTTATTCTTCTGTGATCTGTTGCTGTTTGAAAGTCATTCCCATTACTTTTGTGTATTACAGTTCAATATTTTTTGTAATTAAAATACATTACCAGATAGACAGTGAATAGACATACCTGCAAATTAACTGTTCGTTATCATTGTCTTTATATCATGAACTCATTGTTTTCATAATTCTTTTTAGCTCATCCACCTGACAGCTCCTCTTCATCTGCCTCCCCAAGTGCTGCATGTCAGTCCCTGACTGTGTAACTAGTATCCTTAGTGTCACATGAAGGATAGTTTACTTCAGGGCCAATATCCATTCCCGCATACTGAAGGTTTCCTACCTGCTTTCTAAAACCCATGTACAGCATTTGGGCCCCCTGGGCAATATTTGTAAAGTACCAGATGCAGTGTCTGGGCCCCCTGGACAATATTTGTAAAGTACCAGATGCAGCATCTGGGCCCCTTGGACAATATTTGTAAAGTACCAGATGCAGCATCTGGGCCCCTTGGACAATATTTGTAAAGTACCAGATGCAGCATCTGGGCCCCCTGGGCAATATTTATAAAGTACCAGATGCAGCAGCTGGGCCCCTGTGCAATATTTGTAAAGTACCAGATGCAACAGCTGGGCCCCCTGTGCAATATTTGTAAAGTACCAGATGCATCAGCTGGGCCCCTGTGCAATATTTGTAATGTACCAGATGCAGCAGCTGGGCCCCTTCTGCAATATTTGTAAAGTACCAGATGCAGCAGCTGGGTCCCCTGTGCAATATTTGTACAGTACCAGATGCAGCAGCTGGAAATTTGACATGTATGAAGAAGCCCATAATGTATCGTAATCTGTCTTTGTTACTGTGGTTCACAGACTTCTGTAACTTTGGATGCCGTCAAGGGTCAGTCCTGAAGTGTACAATTAACAACATACCCTAGTATGCGGGAGTAGGAATATCGTTTCTTGACCTCTGTAGATGGCTGACTCCCTGGACCAAGGCTTTCTAGTCAATCTCTAGCTCTGTACCTCATAGCCAGGAACAAGACCTCTGTGTTACTCGATCAGCAATTTTAAATGTACTTTTAGCTATCCATTCTTTGTTGGTGTCACTGCTTTTTCCTTTTTTGGGGGTTATTCTGTAAAATTCAACTTTTCAGCTTTGCACTGGAAGGAAGCATGTGTTTCCTTCTTTGCCATGAACTGATCCAATTAGTGAGCATAATGTCCACAGACATAAAATGAGATGACCAAGTTATTTTAATCTGCCATAGACTTCTATTTTGTGTTCAGAGATTATTTTCAGTCAGTTATGGATTCTGTATATATTCAACAATGAAAACAGATGCAGATTTTTGCACCATAATAAATTATTTGTTCAGTTATTTTTTTATTTATTTGTTGACCACATAAAGCCCACTAAGTCTAAACTACATATTTTCAGGATGACCCCAGAGCACTGGTTTGACTAATTTGCTGAGTCAAACAGTTAAGGAGGTGAAGATAGATACTTAATCTTAGGATTACAGGCTTAAAAGGACATAAACAGTTTATAGCCTTAAACCTTCTGTGCCAGACTGACATAAAACAATGAAGTTAGTTACCACACTAAGAAGTGAACCCATATCTTTCAGAATTTCACTCTGGTTATCCTACCAGCTGGATATTGTAACAGCTTCTACATTTCACATTCATTTTGCATGAAATCTAGTCTGTGATGCTAAGTTTGTGGGTCTATGTAATATAATCGAACTTCCAAAATTTCGAAAGCCATATGTTCGAATTTGGAAGTTCGAAATATGACAACGACACCTCAGAACAGCGAATTTTTTCCCAGGGAAAAAAATTGCTATTCCAAAAAACACACATACAACACAAGCACACCAAAAACCTAATAAACCTACACTACACCTTACATACACAACTATCTGTGCACTAACCTTAACCCAAGCCCTAACCCTAAGGTCCGTCACTATCGCACACTTACCTTACCCGCACCCTAACCCTAAAGTCCGTCACTATCACACTTACCTTACCCGCACCCTAACCCTAAAGTCCGTCACTACTGCACACTTACCTTAGCCGCGCCCTAGCCCTAAAGTCTGTGACTATCGCACATTTACCTTAACCACGCCCTAACCCTAAAGTCCGTCACTATCGCACACTTACCTTACCCACGCCCTAACCCGAAAGTCCGTCACTATCGCACACTTACCTTACCCGCGCCCTAACTCTAATGTCCGTTACTTTTGCACACTTACCTTACCCGCACCCTAACCCCAACATTCGTCACACTCACACACTTACCTTAACCCGACCTGCAACTTTCGCACCACAGTAAGGAAAATGTCAAAGCCACGGAAACAGCCAACCAAATTCTTTACCTGGGAAAGAATTTGAATTTCCTCGGCTTTGACATTTCTATTTTTCTAACTTCCCCATTCGATCTTCCAATACTCAACATTTAGGACGGTCGATTAAATAACAGGTACCCTAAGTTTGTGAAATTAACAAGTATTGACTATTTATAGGGCATCTAGTGGATGTAGTAGAAATACTCAGCACTAATAACATGGTTTGCAAAAGTCTTCTTCAGATAACTAACATGGGGAAAATTGTTTATGTGTGTTTTTGAGGGTACAGGAAATTTTGGATGATGCCTGGAATTACCGAACTGTATGATTTAATGACCTCACTAAGCTTGGTTCAAATTATTTGTTTTTCCACTAGAAATTCCAGCTCTTTAGATCTGCCGTTTTCTAATATTTGCCATAAAATTCATAACATCCGATGTTTGCCCCACTTTGAAATTTGATTACTCTGAATTTTAAGTTTACTTTTGTCACTTACATTAATGCGTCTCAACTGGTACTTACAATATATGATTGTACAGAAGCTTTGTAATGAGGTATTGTTTAAAAAGTTAGACATCTCTAACTGAGCTATAGATTTATTTATTTATTTATTTTATTTTACATTTGATAATGGGGAAAGTCCATCTGGACATATGTTCTTTTTCAGTGGAGGCCCGGGGAGAAAAGCTCCAATGTCATACATTACATAGTCATTAGTAGATAGTATAGTAGAACACATTTTAAAAACATTAATTTGATACATAACTTTAAAACATTAATAGTTTTACAGGAGTTAAACAATAGGAACTATAGCAAGAACATAAAACAGTAATAGTTTCACAGGAGTTAAACAATAGGAACTATAGCAAGAACATTTAATGCATCATGGGGGTTGTACTTATGTTCAGTGCATATAACTTTGAACAAAAAGATATAGATTTGAAAAAAAAACATTAGAAATTGATATAGATAGCTTGACATAGAAATCTACAAGGAGTTAATTGAATGAGTTCAATGTTTAAAGAGGTGGTCTAGTGCAGTAGTGAAGGAGGGTTGGAAGGGTGGTTTGGGGGGGTTAACCTGGAATGTAACAGGAGCAGAGCCAGGAGCTGGCAGGGTGTGTTTTTAGAAGTTTTTTAAACTGTTTAGATGTGGAAGTGGTCATTAGTGTGTTTGGCAGAGAGATCCAAAGCTTGGAAATATAATTGGAGAATAGGGCTTCACCTGCTGAGTTTTCTGCCTTGGTGACTTGGAGGAGAAGTTTATTGTTTAAGCAAAGGGATCTAGATGAATAGTATGGTTGAATAATGTTTTTGAGGGATGGGGTCTTTTCTGGGTGGTGGAGGATTTTATGAGCCAAGGTTAGTTGATTAAATTGAAGTAATAGAGGGAGTTCTAGCCAATCAAGTTGCTTGAGTGATAGACAGGGATGGGACTTATAGGAAGCATTTGTGGCAAATTTGGAGATTTTGCTATAGCAGGTTTCAAGCTTGGCAAGGTCAGTTTTATGGAGGTTTGTTAGACTTGGGGATGCATATAGGAGTGTCGATAGTAGATGTGTTCTAGCAATTGTTATTTTTGTACTGCTTGTTAGAAATTGTTTATTCCTATATAGGAGGCCACATTTCTTTTTTTATGGATTGGTCTAT
Source organism: Protopterus annectens (assembly GCF_019279795.1). NCBI lineage: Eukaryota > Metazoa > Chordata > Ceratodontiformes > Protopteridae > Protopterus > Protopterus annectens. Next base: position 33,468,210 of record NC_056731.1, read on the forward strand.
GTGGAGGTCAAATTTCAGGTTATTATCAATTATAATGCCTAGCAGTTTGGTATAAGGGTAGGAGTGATCATGGGTTTGTTTTCAGAGAAGATATGAAAGGTTGTGGAAGAAGAAGTATTTCTATTGGGGTAGAAAAGCATAAGTTTAGTTTTATTGGGATTTAATATAGATTGGGAGTTTGTTACCCACATTTCAATAGATAGGAAGTAGTCCTGGGTGACAGATTGAAGTCACTGAGAGTAGAAGCAGAACAGATCAGAGTGGAGTCATCAATGTATTGAATGACATTGGCATGGAGAGTGGAAGAGTGGAGGTAATTGTTAAATAGTGAGAAAAGAATGGGTCCAGGGATGGAGCCCTGTGGTACCCCTAAGGTAACTGGTAGGAGAAGGACTGTTGCCAGCGAACAGTTTGTTGATGATCTGTTAAGTAGCTTTGAAACCAGGCTATAGCTGTATCACTGAGGTTGTGGGAGGAGAGGGCATTAATGAGTTTGGTGTGATTGACCATATTGAAGGTCTTTGACAGGTCTAGGAATATGGCTGATACAAATTGGGAGTTATTTCTGTGCTGATTAACTATGTTTGTGAAGGATAATAGGGCTGTTGTGGTGCTATGTGCAGGGCGGAAACCATGTTGGGTATGGGACAGGAGATTGTGAGATAGTAGATATTCTATCAGTTGGGTGTGTACTACTCTTTCTGGGATTTTAGACAGGGGGGAGAGGATGGCAATGGGGTGATAATTAGTAAGTTCATAGGAACTACCATCTTTGTGCAGAGGCAAGATGTGTGAGATTTTCCAAATAGTGGGGACATATGCCTCTGTAATTGATTTATTTATAAGTATGGTTATTGGGTAGGAGATAGCATCTGATGCAATTTTTAGATAATCTGCAGGGAGATTATCAGCCGCTAAAGTGGCCTTTAGTTTTTTTAAGTAGTTTTTTGGTGTAATAGATGGGGACTGGGTTTAGTTTGAAGAAGTTAGGGCTGTTTTGAGGGGGGGGTATTAGGGTTTGTTTCTGGGGGGTAGGGTTAGTGTTATTGTGATTGTTGGCTAGAGTTTGAATGGATTCTGTGAAGTAGGTGTTGAATTGGGTGGCCACGTTTCCACAGTTGTCAGCTGTTTTTGGTGTGGGGGTAGTATTTTTACCTGGTTGCAATAGGTTGTTTACTGCTGCCCAGAATTGTTGTGGGTTATTCTGATGTTTGATTTAGATGTTGTGGTAGTAGTTGGATTTGTCATACTTTATTAATTTTTTAACTTTGTTTCTAAGTTCTAGGAAATGTTGTTTATTAGTGCTGGTTTTGTTCTTATGGAACTGTAACCAGGCCTTGTTTATGTCTTTGAGTACTGCTCTAGTTTCTTTGGTTAACCAGGGTGCATAATTGAATTTTACTCTAATGTTTCTAGTTAGAGCATGGGTGTTGAGAATCCTGTGGAAGATGTTGTTGAAGGAGAATACTGCCTCATCTAGGGGGAATTGTTTGAGATGTTCCCAGGAACAATTTTGTGAGAGCAGAGATAAATGTATCAGCTTTTTGCTTCTAATTGTGCAGAAGTGATGTTTGATGTGGTGCATGGTTGCAATCTCTTAAGAGAAATGTTGGACAGTGGTCACTCAGATTGTCAAGGAGGCAGCCTGAGTGGAATGACAGGTGCGGAGAATTAACTAGAATCCAGTCTACTATGGATTCTTGTTTGGAGGTTTTATCTGTCCTGGTTGGAGATGAGATGATTTGGGCAAAGCCATACCAGTTAATGTGTGTAGTGGGGGTTGGGGAGGAACATAGGAGCCAGTCAATATTGAAGCTTCCCATTAAGATGTTTTCTTGAGGGAGGGGATGTGGAACACCATTGTAAAAGGTTTTCCAGAATGGCAATGCTGTTAACTGGTGGGATGTAACCAGCCATTATATTAAGATGTCTGTTGGGGTTGATGGTTAATTTGGCTAGAATTAGCTCAGTATTTGCAAGGTCTGGGGTAGAGGTGTCCAGTAGGTTGAGTGATAGATGGCCGTTGAATAGGATAGCTACACCACCTCATTTTTTGTATATTCTATCTTTCTGTAGGATACTGTAATCTGTAGGAGTGATTTCATTATTGTTGATGTTTGGTTTTAGCCTTGTTTCAGTTAAATTAACTATATCTAGGGAGTAGTGAAAAAGTAAAGCATGTAAATTGTGGGCTTTGTTTGCTATGCTACGTACATTTATGTTGAGGAGGAGGATGGATGATTTTTTCCTTTGGTGAATTAGTACTATAAGGTTAGTTTGGGATGGGTCAGATAGTGAAACCTAGGTATTTGTGTTTCCAGGATTGGAATGGATGTCTCCTGCCAGAATTAATTGTTTGGATATATGGTGAAGGAGCTTGGAGAGTTTGTTGAGGATCTTAGAGAATCTAAGGGAGGTGGGAGATTTTGTTAGTTGTGGAAGGAGCTTGATTGTGTGATAGTCTGTATTAGTTGTGTGGAAGAGGGCTGGGATGATAAGCCACTGTTGAGTATTAAGAGATGGTGAAGTTGAGGTTTGGTGTGGATGAGGAATAGTGTGTTTGATAGGAGTCTCATATGAGGAGAGGTTATATAGTAGGAGTAGAAGACAATTTGAAGTTAGGAGGAGTAGAGTGAGTTTAGGAGATATCATTGTGGGGAGTGTACTACTGTGTGTACTTGCTAGTGGTAGTAGGAGGTGAGAAGGTGCTTTGTGTGTTAAGGGTTAATGTGTAGTAAGTGGGAGTTGATGTTTAGATGGGAGATGGGGAAAGGCTAGGTAGGATTGGCTTCTGTGTTGTAGGTGTGGCTATGGTTATGTATAAATTTACTTATAGTGGGGGTGGGAATTGGGGATAGGGTAGGGGAGTGGAGTGAGCCCGAGCACAGTGAGGGTAAAGAGGGTGGTTTGAAACCACCATGAGGCCGTCAGCGGTGTTAAGAAAAAACAATCAGCCACAGGCAGGTAAGTTTACTATGGTTTTGAGGCCTGTCCTTCACTGCTCTTAACTATAAAACAGTGTCAGAGCTTAAAAATAATATATCACTACCCTACACATTCAAACTGTTTTCAGCCCTTTAAAACAATTGACCAAGACCGTTTAGGTTTTTAGATAGTAAGTCCTGTAGTCGGGAATGATCTAGTGCCAAATTACTTCCAAGTTTGTGTGTGTGTGTGTGTGTGTGTGTGTGTGTGTGTGTGTGTGTGTGTGTCTTTCAGCTTTTCCCAGTTAGGGGTCGCCACAGCGGAACTCCGGTCTGCTAATGATTGGCAGTAGAGTTTTACATGCTGGCTTGCCGGGCCTAATGCACAACCTTCAATGAAGGAATGCCCATTCACGCATGTCGCCACACAGAAGATGCTCTAACTGAGAATCGAACGGGCAACGTCTAACTGTGAGGTGACAACGCTACCACAGCTCCACCACTGCAGTATATGCCAAATTACTTCCAAGTATGGACCAGATTCTGGGGTGGGTTCAGGAGGGAGCTAACATCCAGGTTAAGTGCACACTATTAAGAGTATTTTTACAAGATGGCAGTTAACTGCTGTGTTAGCAGGTTAATATAAGAAACATACACTGTTGCTGGGCCAAGCACTTCTCAGGTTTCAATGTTTCTTTGCAGATAGGTGTAGGGTGGAATTACTTATTGGGAGTAGAGTTTGTTGCAGGGTCCAGTTCAGAGAGATGGTAACTGAAATGGGATTGAAAAAAGAATTAGTAGGTGAACAGTGGGTAGGTAGAGAAATACTGGAAGAGAGTAGGTAGGGTAGGATGTGGGAAGGATGCCAGGTGAGGTCTGGGAGAGAGGGAAGGTTATGGAAAACAGTTACAGAATTACAGTGGTAAAGGCCAGCTAATTATCAGTTACAGGGTTACAGCATTATCCAACTACAGCAAAGTAGATCAACAGTTTGAGCATTGGCATAAGTTTATACTATAACACATAAGAATTCTGTAGCAGCACATTAACAGTAGGCAGTAGGCAATTTAAGTAGACATGCATGAGAGGTTATTCGAAACAAGTACGAGTGTGCATTCAACTCTTGTTCAAGCACCTATTGCACTAGGTCTCACAAAGGTGACACACAGACAATCTTAATGAATATGGTGAGTGGGTACTACAGTAAGGTTTTACATTGCAGGTTTCACTTTAAAACTAGGTAGGGAAGCTGGCTTATGTTCAATGCTGTGTTTTAACCTCATTAACTCATTGGAAGATAGCGTTTCCAATTGCCGCATACAAAATATCAATTGATAAGTATCAGTCCAGTACCAGCACTAAATTGGCGACAAAACAGGCAAATCTGACACTTTTCCAATAGCTTGTCTGATTATATTCTACTTTTGAAGCAGTATATGTAAAACATTCTTACTTGGATGCACACCTCGCAGGAATGCCTGTAGCTCCTATTTGCTGGATGCTAAGATTTAAAAATGGTGCCAGAGCTTTACACTACCCTAAGTAAACTCAGGTGTGGCATGTGTGGGTGGGCGCGGGATTCCCAGTAAGGTGAAACCACCATGAGGTGATTGGCAGCGTTAAGAAAAAATAATCAGCCGCATAGTATACAGGCAGGTAAGTTTACTATGGTTTTGAGGCCTGTCCTTCACTGCTCTTAACTATAAAACAGAGTATCAGAGCTTAAAAATAATATATCACTGCCCTACACTTTCAAACTGTTTTCAGCCCTTTAAAACAATTTACCAGGACCATCTAGGTTGTTAGATAGGAAATCCTGTAGTCGGAAATGATCTATTGCCAAATTACTTCCAAGTATGGACTAGATAATCAGCAAGTTCCATCCATGGTTTGGCACATTGTTTGAAAATAAATGCTTGCAAATATTAGATAAATTCAAAAAAAGCTAAGACTATTGGTCATAAACATATTTCTCCACCTGGATGGAATAACAAATTAGCAAAATTACTAAGGAGAAATAGAAAAGATTACAATATAGCCAAGAAATATGGGTATGTTTCTTTAAAGAAAGTTTTTAATAGAACTTGCAAACAACTAAAAATGCTTAGTAAGAAATTGAAAGCAGCGTGAGAAGTATACTTAACTAGGAATGTAGATACTAAAATGTTATATAATTATGTCAACAACATTACGAGCATTGGTAACAGATATGGTTGGATCTTGAATGAAAGAACTCTTCTATGCAACAGTAGTGATGAAGCTGATATCAAGAATGATTACTCTGCTACATTATTTTCATCAGTTTGTGTACATTTACTGAAGGCCAGATTCCTGATAAAACATCTATTAAGTATCCAACAATTACCGAAGATCTGGTTATGTCTGCTTTGTACAAGGTAAAGACTAATTGTGGTACTGTCCCTAACTAAATTCCAGGATGGTTCATTTCTAGCCTTGTAGGATGTCTAACACATTAATTGGCCTTGCTGTTTAATAGTTCATTATATAATGATGTAGTGCCTGACAGTTTTGGAAACTGGATAGTGTTGTCTCATTACATAAGGGCAGAAAGTATGACTTTATCTCATTACATAAGGGCAGAAAGTATGACATTATCAATAATTATCTTCCAATTAGTTTGACTTCACTTTTGGTCAAGTGCTGTTGCTATTGGATGCTAAATGTAAAATAACTACATCTCATGATCCAGGCCAACATGGATTCTCTAAAAAGGACAATGTTTACCAGTAATTTAACACAATTCTGTGACACTGTCATGGAAGCTTTGAATAATGGTACTGGTGCCGGAGTAGTATATCTAAATCTCTCTATGACTTTTGATAGTATTTCATACAATATTGTTTTATTGTTGTTATGTGGAAGGCTTTGTTTGGCTAATTGTGCCTTTTTTATGAAGAAGTGAGAATTTTGTTGAATACTGAATTGTTTACAATAAGCATGATATCATGTGGTGTTAATTTAACATCTCCGATGGCTAAGTGCAGAACTTTACTGAGATTTAAATTTTTAAGTTAGGCTATTGACAGATCATAGAACAAATTTCCAATATTTTTACAGAAAGGTAACACTTTGGAATCATTTAGAATGCATTGGGTATATGTTCAGATCCTAAAGTATATTCAATGATTTTGGAGCTTGTGTTCCAAAGACCTTAGACCTATAAGCAGTTATCTTAAAACTATGAAGCTGCAAAACAAAGAGACAGTAGCATGTCTTTTAAAAATTTGGTGAAAAAAATGTCTTGTCAGGCTACAGATGGCAGTTTGAGGAACTTCCTCCTTTCTAGGGGATTCTCCCTCATATACTAAAGAAAAAATACAGCGGTATTTAGTGGTATATAGCACCATTTTTACTGTTCATAAGTGCTTAATTAAATTTCAAAGAGGGAACTCTAATAATAAAATATCTTCAACTAAAGAGCATTCTTACTTAATTGCCATCTTACTTTGTATGTCTTTTTATGGTTAGAACATGGAAAAGGCTCAAGAGTCTTGACTCAACCTCATTTTAAAAATATAAAGGTTGTACCTTTGGAACCTTTTAACACAGATCTTCATCACATGGAACTAGAGACCCTTGTAATCATATTGAGTGCACTGAACCAGCATGATTAAAGGCACATTTAAAGGCAGCATTGTCAAATTTCAGGATATCATGACAAACATAATGAGTTTTAAATGTGTCAAAACTTTAATTTTCTGCATCAGAAATAATTCAGCCAAAAAGACAGAACTGTTTATTGCATCTTCTATAAACAGTTTGATTTCAAAGCTTCCTTAAGTTTGAATGGGTGTTATTGGTTCAAATTTTCTTAACTGATTATATCTTATTCAGTTTATACTCAAACCAAAACAAAGTTGACATAATACAAACTAAATATAACATAAAATCAAAAATAATATGTTCTATTACGTGTATAAATGCCAGCCCGCAGAACAAACAGTAACATGCAGTAAATAAATGGATACGCAGATAAGTAAATAAATAAAAGACTGGGTAAACAAACTGGATACGTATAAAATTGTACATGAGTAACTGCTCATACTAATGTAGATCAGATAGAAACTGTATGTTGGCTCATGTTACTTTGGAACTGAGTTAACATTGTAGATTTTTTCATTAACTTGTACTTTGGATTATGACTCTTTCAGTTTCTTGGATATTTAATACTGCAATACATGGACTCACTTAACATCAGGTCATTAATGTTATGGGTGTGTATATATTCCATTTACAGGTTTTAATGTTTTAAATTGGTATGTATCACATATGATATAATGGTTTACCTTTAAAAAACTGAATCACAGTGGTGCAGTTGCTCATATGAGCGAATCTTAACCACGAAAATGAAAACAGCAACAGTTTTAAATGTTCGAAAATCAGCAAATCGAAAAGCAGATTCACTGATTTTCGAACATTAATGTCAAAGCCCCCCTGCACCTCACACCCCTACTTTAATATTCTAACTCCGAGATCACACTACAGTGGGGAAAGGGACCATTTTCTGATCCCTACTATAGTGCAATCCGCCCCAAAATGTTGAATGTGCAATGAACGAATGCCACTGTGCATTAGCTCATTGCACATTCAAACCTTTATCCGTTCAGTGTTTGCAAACTGCCTTTCAGACATTTGCTGTTTGCCCATGTGCAATTTGCGCACATGAAGGTAAACCTGATACTGATACAATGTCTATTTTACACATTTTCTATATAGCACTATAGGATGAGGTATAACTTTAATCCAAACATCTAAGTAGCACTGCAAATTACTGTTTTAACATGTTGCCCAGAGTATAGTTATTTAAACCATGGCTCCATATGTTTTCATTTTGAGACAGGTCCTGGAGGTGTAAGACAACTGTGAAATAATGCACTTGCCTCATGCAGATTTGCTGCAAGCTTTACAGTCAGATAATTAAGAGAAATGCTGAAGCATGGCTCTGAAAATTATATTTTTAGAATATACGTAAAATAGCATGTGTATTTTAAGATCTTCAAGATAAAGACATTTTTGTAATACATTTTATAAAAAGTACCTGATATGTGTTATATTACGGGTGTCATTCAGGATGATGACATTTTCCTTCTGAATGGCAGAACACAGTGCTTGTGTTTCATGCAGTGTCTCTAGTGGTTTTGTATTCACCACAGTGTCTACTGACACTTTAATATATTACTGCTGTAGAACTGTTCTTTGGGATGGAGCTATCATGTTACATTTACTGAGATCATCCAACTTGTCTGAATGTTACATAATATGTGACTTGAATCTTATGGCTACTACATGTTACAATAGTCATGTGAATACCCCCCTGCTCCTCAAGCCTCACAAAATGCCTGAATCTCCATTTTTATCTATTGCAACAGATCATTTCAGACAAATCGTTCCTTCATGTGATAGTCAGGCTACAGATGGCAGTTTGATGAACTTCCTCCTTTCTAGGGGATTCTCCCTCATATACTAAAGGAAAAATACAGCGGTATCTGAAATCTCTTTAGTCCCAGGATCAACACCCATTTACATTTCAAATTCCCATTTTAGGGTTTGTAAACAGGGAGATTATGTGGTGGAGACACCAAATTTCTCAAAATCCAGGTCTCCCCTCCTGCTCTGGCACAGTCAGTCATAACAGCACCTCACACTTTGCTTGGTGAGCTGTAGCAATGGGCATAAAAGTACACAGTCTGTGGGACAAAACAAACAGATCAGAACACTAAATATGAAAGAGCTCTCTCTAATAAATGCTCTTCTTTCTCTGAATCATCTAAAGTTCCCAGGACCTCTTCAAGCATTTACAGATAACACCACAGTGATGTGGTCTTACCTCCTATGCAGACTAGCAGTGTTAGCATGGGATATGTCTTTGCTGCACATTTACAGACAACACCACAGTGATGTGGTACATAAATAACCATGGGTGGGGGAGAGGCAGATCTTACCTCCTGTGCAGATCAGCAGTATTAGCATGGGATACAGCTTTACTGCATAGTCTCACTCTCCAGGCATCTTACATTTCATCAAAACAGAATTGTGTGGCAAACATACTGATAAGGATCAGGGCAGACCATCACAATTGGAAACTGAATCAGGAAGTCTGCCAAGATTTGCTCCATCTGTGGGGAAAACTTCAGGTAGACCTTTTTGCCTCCTCTCTAAAAAATCAATTAGCAAAATTATGTTTCAGGACTCCATACAAGGAGGCCAGGGAGATAGATACCTTTTCTTTTTCCTTGGAAATGAATGTTCTTGTATGCTTTTCCACCCATTCCACTCATTTTGAGTGTACTTCTGAAGATTCAAAAGGAATCCCCAGAGATGATTGTGATGACTCCCTTCTGGTACAGGAAACAATGATTCTCCTGTCTTTTGAAATTAGCCTGAGACAATTACCACAAGCTTCCTCATAGACAGGATTTACTCACATAAGATTAGGGGAGTTTGATGCATCCTGACCCCATAGTTGGCCAATTAGGGCCCGCCCTGGGGGCGCGCGGGCTAGGTAGGCACTTTTCCAGTATTGGTTTGGCAGGTGGTAGACTAGGGGGGGGGCACCAGATGGTGTGTGGGGGTGGGCCCCTTTGCCTAGGGCACCAGTTGACCTAAGGCCACTCCTGCCTGACCCCAAACAATTGTGAGTGACTTTTTGAATGATAGGTGCCTAAAAGGAATTAAGACACTGTTTTCTGAAGACGTGCAGTAGGTGCTAATGGAGGCAAGAAAGACTGCTACTAGAAAATCATAAATTAGCAAATGGAAAAGGTTTTCTAGTTGGTGCCAACAAAAGAAGCAGCAACCATTCAAGGCTAATGTTTCTCTGGTTTTACAGTATTTGTGTGAATTCCTATCTTATGACCTGGCTTACTCCCCATTCAAGGTTTATTTGCTGGTCATTTCAGCAGATCTGCCAATGGATCCCTCTTATGTCGATGCAGTCTCATGTGAAAATGTTTTTGAAAAGGGTTCTACTTAAGAAGCCTAACAGAAAATCAGTAGCTCCTCCTTGGGAACTTAATTTTGTGTTAGAGAAGCTAACACTTGTTCCATTTTATCCAGCTTATCAGGCTGACTTGAGGTTTTTAACATGAAAACAGTTTTAATGATTGCTCTGACTTCTGCAAGAAGGGTATCTGAGTCACAAACTCTTATGATGGGTCAACCTTATCTCATTTTCCACAGAGATAAGCTTTCTTTGAGGACTAGCTTAAAGTAGTATCCAAGTTTACTTTAAGCCAATCTCTCCATCTCCCTGTCTTCTTTTCAGAACCTAAAACTGAGGAAGAAAGGCTACCTAATGCCTTGGATGACCACAGACAGTTCAAGTGCTAGCATGACAAAACAAAATCTTTCAGAACTTCTGATCAGTTCTTCATTTCTTGTGAAGGGGTACAACCTATGTCAAAAGAGGCTATTTCCAAATAGTTACCTGAGGCTATTACTTTTTGTTACTCCCACCACAAGAAAACTATTCAAGGCAGGGTCAAGACCCACTTTACCTGCTTTGGCTTCATCTAAGGCTTTTTGGAAAGGTTTGGACTCTAGAAGCATTCTAATGGCAGCAACCTGGCCCTCTGTGCATACTTTTACAAATCACTACAAACTAGATTCATTCTCCGGGTCTAGGAGGCTTTGCTAGGACCATTCTCCAGGGGCTTCTGGACCATTTTCCTTCCTCCTCTGAGTACTTTTAAGCTACGGTGATCTACATGCACAGCTTAGGTACTGCAGCAGTAACTATAATGATGAGCGCTGTACAGCTGTGTAAGTAACTTACAATGATGTACAGCTGTGTAAGTAACTTACAATGACACTTGACATTCAGATTATCACTGCTGCACTAGCTGCCCCCCCCCCCTTTATTTTTTTATATTTTTTTCTTTCCCTGTCATCATCCTCTCAGGCTTTAGCCTCCCTCTCTCATCATGAAAGTTGTAAAGGGCTTGGTGCCCAAACCTGACTTTTAGTCAGCTCATCTGCCTGGCAGTTTAGGCATGTGGAAGGTGCCCTTAAGATTTAAAAACTGGCCGACTGTTATATCCTATGCAGGCTATAACCCATATAGCTAACTACTGCGGCAATGATCACTTGAACACCTGCTGTTATGATAAGGTTACTTGCACAGCTGTACTGTCTTGATATCTGAAATGATTACACTTATAATTCTACATCTGAACTCTAACAATTAGGATATTTCATATTATTAAAACTGCAACAACTGTAGATATTCGGCAGAATTTGTAGATATACTGCCTGGTTAATGTGGTTTGCTTTCAGGAGACCACCTATTCCTAGGATACAGTTACAGATCATCCCATTGTACACATTAAGATCTGAGTTCTACTTGCATAATAATTCCTGCCTGGACTGAGGCTTTGCTGCCTTTTCACAAGCATTTTATCCTTCCTTCTTACTTAGCTCCCCTTTTTGTTAAAACAGATGCGTTTTGGTGCATTTGTCATTGGTTAGACTTCAAATAGTTAGGTATCAGAAAATGATGCTATCTGCAGATTGATTGCCTACTTACCTATGAACCTATGAATACATTCTTTTTTTATGTTATTTTTTTTCTAACAGGTTAAGTATGTCGGGTTTGTTATCTGCTTGACGCAAGTAATGAAAGGAGACAGATAACTTTGAGTTTGACATTCTGCCCATAAAAAGTGGTGTTGAAAGTAATGTTGAAGTAATGATATCCAAGAATCATAAGACTGCAGCCAGATCCTGGTAAAATATTACATTTTTCTCAATTTCTTAGTAGTTTGCACTGTTACCCCTACATTTCAGTTAGTCTGTAGGTGATGCAAACTTGGGCAGGGTTATGAAACTTATCAGTGGCAAATTGGAGACAGTTATCTGATAAACCTCCTCTGGAGTATCATGTCAAGAATAAAATATACTTTTAAACCTATTACTGACCATAGAGCTACATGTATCCTTTAGTACATCCAGATATATTAAGAGGAAATGTATTGTTCCTTTGTTCTATAGACTGCACTGACTGAGTCTCCTTGTCTAGTGTTAAATTGAATGACTTATCCCAAGGAGGAGCCAATAAGGCAAAGATGAGTAAAGAAGGTATGTCAGGTCAGATTCTTAGATAATGATTGGCATTGGTTACTGTATAATAACCTGTGAACCATTTTTAGTTGGCAAGCTTCAGAAAGTCTGAAAATTTAAGCCATGAAAACCCATTTAAGGTTTTGCATTGTGAGAATTGGATGGTATTCCAGTAGTAAAGCAGGCAGCCCTTTTATAGGCTACTGTATGTTTATGTGTTGTGGCTGTGAGAAGGTTAATTACTACATGGGAAGCATACAAAAAGGTGGGCAACAAGAAAGCAAATAATGTTGTTATTCTAGTGTAGACAGTAATAGAAGTGTTGGCTGTCTAATGCCTACCAAGCCTTTCACTGTTTTTTGTAATAAGAAACTTTATCTGCAAATCAAACCTGATGAAAGCACAAGATGCTTAACTGATTCCTCTGCTTGAATAGATATAAGTTCCATGGGGGTAATAAGCAAGTTGGAATCAAGGGGGGAAGAGGCTGATATACAGCCACACAATGTGTACATTTACAGAGGATATTCAGATAAAGAACTCATTCTGACAAACAGGCATGAACAGAATTAAACTCATGCTGAGATACTGCCTTTACAGCAGACATAAAAGACACTAAATAGATGAGTGTTAGGTCATAGTGCACTGGGAAACCTGTGGCACCCCAATATTTCACATGCTGGAAAATAGTAGTGAGCAAAGCAAAACCCTTTGGAACTTTCTGAGTGATTGGGAAAGCTGGTAGAGAGATATTATCCCATCTTACAACCTGAGACTTGCTTTCCAGTTAGCTGTTGAACTGTTGGCTTGTATAACCAGATACATAGCCAACAGGCTGCTTAAAAGGAGTGGATTGCTGACAGTATCAAACATAATATACAAATCAAAGAGCAGGGAATCAGCAACATTGTCATGGTTAAAACGGGTCTATATAATAAACACAAAAGCTGTAAACAGTGAATACAACTACATCGGCACATAAAGGTCGATGTACAAAAACAGCAAAATACGTAATTGGCGAAAATGAAAATGCCAAACATATTTCGTCAACCAACAGAACCATGCACGTAAGCTCAAACTAACTAAATAAAATTAAATTAACACACTTTTGCAGGGAGGCAAGATGCATGCACCCCCCCACACCCCCCTACTTAAATATACCAACTCCGAGACAACACTACAGTGGGGAAAACAAAATATTTCCTCATCCCCATGATCACCCTACTGGCCAAGCAAATACATCTGACTTTTTCATTCACCGATTACGTATTTCGCTCTTTTTGCACATTGACCTTTATGTGTCAATGTAGATGTAGTTGCTATTTTGGGCTTTTGTGTTTATAATATAAACCCATTAAAACTATATACTAGGAAAAAATGGTTTTGTTACTTTTACTGGAAATGTACCATAAATGGTTCATTATTTTTTATGTAAATATTCTATCTGAAGTAGTTTTCTTCATTTGGTCTTCAACCTGTGGGATACCGGATCCGTATCAGATCCAAGCCGTCAGTTTCACTAGCATCTGCTCCGAGCTCCAAGCACCTCCTCTTACCCATAATACACCTTCACTACCTTCCAACCCCCAGATCACATTTGCCGTGGCTTGCTGAAGCATTGTGATCTCCTGAGCTCCGAGTAGTAAGTGGGTTTTTGAAAGCTTTTTAGAAGCCTTTTCTCTCTAAATATTAGTATAGTGTGTTAGTATAGGTTTCCTTCTCCTCACTGGTGCATTGTAAAATTGAACTTGTTGTAGTTTAGCATAGTTTGTTAGTGTACTTGCTTCCCCTCCCTCTCCTCAGTGTGTTCTGTGTGCTTGAGCGTGGTGAGTGGTTTAAGTGGGAAAATTAGTAATTTTTTTTTTCTCTTTGTTTTCCCTTCTCTTGTCTGAGTGGCTGATAGAAGCATGGTTGATAAGCAGGTGTTTAAAAGGAGCACTGAGTGTGGCCATAAATTGTCTCCAGCAGTTGGCCACACTCTTTGTGTAATGTGCCTGGGCGTTGCCCATCTAAGTACTGACTGTTCCATATGTACAGGTTTTAACCTGCTCACAATCAAGGACAGGAAGGCTAAGTTGGCCATGAAAGGCCTTCTTCCCACTTCTGAGGCGGTTGCCTCATCCTCGGCTTTGGTCACAGTGGCTGCTGTGGCCACCTCTCCTTCTTCTCTTGCCCTTGCTTCTCCTCCCTCTCAGGCTGGGACTCAACCTCCTGTTTCAAAGCCTGCAGAAGTGGAACAGAAAAGGGGTAGAGAGAAGGAGAAAGAGCCAAAATCCAGACTTGAAAAATGTAAGAGGTCCCCAGACCTCCCTTCTCCTGACAAAAGTCAGCATAGAATCCATGACTCCCCTCAGCTCCTCTCTCCGAGATTTTCCCTGGAGCCAGAGGAGACACACTGTCCATCTAGGGCCTCGGTTCCTCGACCCGTAAGGTCAGAGTCCATGGCCTCATCGAGGTCCAAGCGGCCCTTATCAGAAGTTGACATGGATAAAATGATGAGGAGGTTCATTTGTACTCAGATCCAGATGGGGGACTTGCCTGCTCCCTCTCCTTCAGGAGGGGGAGCGCACTTCCCTTTTTTACACTGATTTCTCCTTCTCTGATCCATCCACTGGGTTTGGAGTACTTAGATTCGAGGATGACCTTAGTCAGGGAGTCAGCGCCAATGGTACCTGCTTCCTTTATGCCGACAGCTGCCTGGAGCCTGGGTGTCAAATCCGTGGCAGCGGAACTTTTTTCATCGGCTCTGGCTTTGTCGGGCCAAGTTCCCTCCCTTGGAGCTCGGTCCACTTCGGGCCCAGCTCCAATTCTCACATCAGATCCAGGGAGACCGGCTTCCTTATTGGTTCCCCAGGAGGTTTGTTCTCCCTTGGCATTCGACATGGTAGAAAGGGTTCTCTCCACTGGATTGAGACCCTTGATTATCGCCCTGGACTCTGCCCCAACCCCCTTGGCTCTTTCTGTGAATCCCATCATTTTACCAGAGGGACAGCCCATGCTCGAGATGCCCCAGATGGTTCCTCCTGAAGAACAAGTGGCTTGAGAGTTCCCCTCGGAGAGCCCAACCAGAGATGTGCCTCGCAAGCATACGTGTAAGAGGAGGCACTTGGACTCCCCTGAGTCCCTCACCAAGGATATGGATTTGGATGATGGGGAAGGCTCCCCCTAGGCCACCTCCTGAGGATGTCTCCTTTGGAGACATCATGGAAATCCTACGCCATTGGGGAGGTTGGTCAGCCCCCAAACCTTCTTCTGATGAGTCTTGGAGGCTTTTGGCATGGGCCCATCTACTTCTTGGGTGTCCCCTCCCACAGATCCCTTGGTAAACTTGGTCACTTCGTGGGCCTGGAAGGAGCCGGACACTGTGGAACCAATCCCAAAAAGGCCTGATAAGATCTTGAGTCCACCTTCAGATAGGCCAGCGTGGCACAAGGGCTCCCCTGTAGATGCTATGGTGGTAGTAGCAGCCACAAAGAAGGAACTAGCCCAGGAGAGCTCCTCGGTTCATCCTCCTGAGTGAGAGTTGCGGATGATGGACTGCTTAGGGAAGTGGGTTTATGCATCGGCAACCTTTTCTATTATGGCACTGAACTACCTGGCCCACGTCACAAGACTCCAGCTCAACCTGGTCAAGGAGCTGGAGGAGTCTCTCCATAAGTCCACGTCGCAGGAGGACAGGGACTCATTCTCCATGAGGATGGCCACTTTGAAAGCAGTCTCCAACACATCTATGCGACTCCTTTCACATGTTACTGAAGGAACGGCTAGGGCAGCTGGGTCTGGCGTGCCCATGAGATGCAATGCCTGGCTCAGACTATTCAGTTTTTGGAACTTTTCAAGGTGTCCTTTGCCAATGCCCCTTATGATGGCTCTACCCTCTTTGGAAAGACCGTCAAAGAGACTTTAGTCCAGAGTGAGAAGGATGGGAAGACACTGTCTGCCATCGGAATCTGCTTCTTGAACCCTCAAAGATCCTTTTCCCAGAATCAAAGAGCACAAAAGAAGATGTGGTTCCAGAAGTCACAGTATTCCCGGGACACTCAGGGCTCTTCTTCCCCCAGAGGCAGAGGGGGACAGAATGGATGCTGGCCCAGAGGCAGAGGGGGCCCAAGGAAATTTGGGTCTAAAAAACCTTTCCCAGACAGGCCCGGACAGCAACCCTGAGGGGTTGCCCAACTGCTCTACTCTGGAAGCAGTTGGGGGATGATTGTCCTTGCACCTGGCAGCATTAGAGTCTGTAACATCAGACTGCTGGGTGCTTCAGATCATATCCAGAGGATACTATATCCCCTTTGTGGTTCCTCCCAAACACCTCCCAGATGTACCACCCATGCAAAGGGAGGCAGCAGCACAGGAAATTTCCAAGCTGCTAGGAAAACGAGCCATCAAAACTCTCCCCTCCAGATCAGTCTGGATTGGGCTTCTACTTCAGGTTCTTTTTGATGCCAAAGAAAATGGGGGACTTAAGGCCCATTCTGGACCTATCTACCCTGAACCTGTCGGTTGCCAAAGAAAAATTCTGGATGGTCACACTGCAGTCCATCATGCTGTACCTGCAAGAGTGTGACTGGATGTGCTCTTTAGACCTCCAGGATGCTTACTATCACATAAAGATGCACAGAAGCTCTAGGAGGTTCCTCCGCTTCCAACTAGGAGTCAATCATTACCAATTTCGAGCCCTACCCTTTGGTCTCACCACAGCCCCCAGGATGTTCACCAAAGTGATGGGGGTAGTAGCAGCTCACCTGAGGCTTCAGGGGATTCAGGTCTATCCATACTTGGACAATTGGCTCCTCACTGCTCCCACCAGGTGTCTACTTTCTCAAACCAGGGATTATTTCTTAAAGCTTTCCTGCATTTGGGGATCACAGTCAATGCATCCAAATCATTTCTAAATCCTGTCCAGGTGATAGACTACATTGAGGCAAGGGGGTCTATATTAGAAACACGAAAGCTGAATTTCGTGACTACATTTTCATTGACACATGAAGGTCGATGTACGAAAAGAGCAAACTAAGCAAATGGCGAAAGTGAGAATGCCAAATGTATTTCCTCGGCCAGCAGGGTGATCGTGGGGATGAGAAAATAAATCCTTTTCTCCACTGTAGTGTGGTCTCAGAGTTAGTATATTTAAGTAGGGGGGTGCAGGGGGGCTTGCCCCCCTGCAAAAACATTTTGAAAAGTGTTTTACTTTAGGTTTGTTAACTTAGGTTTACCTTACCTGTTTGGTGCTGTTGCTTCCGGTATCACGTTCGGCGTTCTCACTTTTGCTATTTGCATTGTTCGCGCTTTTTGCACATCAACCTTTATGTGTCAATGAATACGTATTTACAAAAATAGGCTTTTGCATTTCTAATATAGACCCGGGCAAAGATAGACACATTAAAGTGCAAAATCTTCCTGACCTTGGAGAGAGTATAAAACCTGAGGATGCATGTCTCTTTGATCTACCATTCTCATCTTCCATCAGCTGAATCAGTGTTGAGGGCCTTAGGTTCAATGGCGGTGACCATAATGCTTCTTCCGTGTGCCTGGTTACATATGAGAATTCTACAGTGGACACTAGCTGTACAATGGTCTGTGTTGGAACTTCCACTGTTGTATCCAATACAACTCTGTCAAGTCTGTCGGTCATCCCTTTTATGGTGGATGTGTTCTCTGGAGATCTTTGGAAGGATGACCCTTTGTTCCAGCCCCTGTCCAGACCACAGTGACCATGGATGCTTCCCAACTTGGGTGGGGGGGCATTGTTCGGCCAGGACAATCCAAGGCCTGTGGTCCCCTGTAGAGACCAGATTGCAGATAAACTTTTTAGAGATGAGGGTGATCCTTTTAGCATTGCAGGCCCTTCATGCCTTTCTTCCTCTGGGAACTATTGCAATTCAGTCAGACATCATGTCAGTGGTCTGGTATATCAACAAACAGGGAGGGACCAGATCTTACCCCCTTTGTTGTGAGGCCATGATGAGAGTGTGGGAATGGGTGATCTCCACCGGTCGTTTTCTCATCGCAACACACATTCTGGGATGGTCCAACATTCTAGCATACAGGTTAAGTCAGACTATTCTAATGACTTACGAGCGGTCTCTGAATCTTTCAGTAGTGGAGCAGATCTTCCTGGAGTGGGGTCAGCCTTGCTGCGATCTCTTCGCATCTCCTTCCAGTGAGAAGTGCAGCAAATTTTTCGCTCTGAACCCCCTGCCGGGGGAGTCCCCCAGAGATGCTCTAGTTCATACTTGGCCTCCTGCTCTTCTGTATGCTTACCCTCCAGTACCTCTTATTCCGAGGTTTCTACAGAAACCTCATCGACTGGGGATCAAAGTGATCCTCATTGCCCCATTTTGGCCTCACCAGGTATGGTTTCCCTTCCTTTGGTCTCACCTTCTGGCTCTGCCCTGGATCTTGGATCCCATTCAGGATCTGATTTTACACCCATCGGGGGGTTCCTCATCCAAACCTGAACAGTTTAAACTCACAGCTTGGCTGTTCCAGTTCCCATGATTGCTAGGACTCCTGGATTACCCTCTTCAGTTAGATCTACTCTACCTGGTCTACCAGGAAGTTTTATCGCAGCAAATGGAAATGTTTTTCTTTTAGGGCCTCTCAAAGGAGTTTAGATCCCTTCAAGGCTCCTGTCTCTGCCATTCTTGATTTCCTAGCCAATATTTTTCAAAAGATTGCTAGTTCTTCTACTGTCAAAGTTCAATTGGCTGCCATTTCTCATTTTCATGTGGGTGAAAATTCTGCCTCGCTAGCCTCCTCCAGACTGTGCAAAGCCTTTATTAAAGGGACTTTTCTGTTACACCCCCTGTCAAGGATCCTGTTCCCCCATGGGACCTTACTATAGTTCTTCATGCTCTGGTCGCTCTGCCTTGTGAACCTGCTGCAACCACAGATCTAAAATTCTTATCATGGAAAACAGCATTTCGGGTGGCTACCACCTCTGCTAAAAGGGTCTCAGAACTGCAAGCCTTGTCCATCAAAGTTCCTTATATGATTTTCCACAAAGATAGGGTTTTCCTTCGGATCAATCCATCCTTTCTTCCCAAGGTGGCATCACCAGTTAATATTAATCAAACCATTAATTTACCTGTATTCTTTCCTAACTTTGCTAACAAAATGGAATATAAACTCCACTTGTTGGATGTTCATAGACAATTACATTTTTATTTACACAGGCCCAAAAATTTCCATAAATCCGATCAGCTGTTTGTGTCCTTTTATAAACCCTTTTTGGGTAAACCTATCTCCAGGTTCACTATTGCTAGGTGGATTTCTTCATGCATCCTCCAGGTCTATAAGGACAAAGGCATGTCTCCTCCGGGTCAGGTGAAAGCTCATTCCACTAGGTTCAGGGCTACTTCTGCGGCCTTTTGCTCTAGAGTCTCATTGAATGATATTTGTTCTGCAGCTACTTGGTCCTCATCCCATACCTTTATTTCTCACTACAAATTGGATTTGACTTTTAGAAGGAGAGCATCCTTTGGTTCTGCGTTGCTCTGGAATATCTTTCCATGAAGGCCACCCAGGAGTTTAGTAGCTGGGGACTGTGTTCCACAGGTTGAAGACCAAATGAAGTAAACTACTCCAGATAAAGAAGTTATGTACTCACCATAATGTTCCATCTGAGTAGTTCTACTTCATTTGTCTTCAACCATCCCTCCCTCCTTCCCCCTGACCTTATTATATGTACAGCCTGTTGGCTGCAGTTGTAGGTCATAAAGTATTTTTTCATGTTGGGTTATAAGGATGAAGGTCAGCAACCTCGATCTGGGGGTTAGAAGGTAGTGGAAGTGTATTATGGGTAAGGGGAGGTGCTTGGAGCTCGGAGCAGATGCTAGTGAAACTGCCGGCTCAGGTCCGATACGGATCCAGTATCCCACAGGTTGAAGACAAATGGAGTAGAACTACTTAGATGTAACATTATGGTGAGTACATAACTTCTTTTTAACCATACTGTAGTTATTTTCTGTTGTTAAATTAAAAAAAAATGGGCTTTATGTAAAAGGCGGCTGGCAGTCCTCCATGGAGATTGTGAAGGCTTACAGTGTGCTGAGGAACAAGTTTACAGACATAAGAAGTGCTTGGGAGTGGTAGAACAGCAACGAGGAAGTGATGGTTAATAAAACTCTGAAAGTTAGATAAGATCTGTCCTTTCATTTCCTCTCTGGTCCTGCCTTCTTGGGCATAGGTAGATGTTAGGCACTAAGTGGTGCATGCTATTTCTTTTCTTATTGTGAATATGAATACGAATATTAGTTCTGCTGCTAGAAATTGCACAGGAGGCCTTTTTATGCATTTGATCAAAGTCACTTGGCCTAAGGCTAGGCAAGCCTTTCCATTTATTTGTACTATCAAGACACATGGTGTAAGGATACATAACTAGGAAACGATCTGGCATATATGAGGAGTGTGCACAGTGAAGAATACACGTCTATTAAAAAACAGACATAAATTGCATTAACATGCCTTAGAATGATAACTGGCATACTTATGGGCACCGAATATTGTCACAATGCGTAATATGTAAAGGTAAATATTTCAAATATTTCTATTGTGTATAATCTTTAAAGTTGTGTGGGCAATTTTCAGAACAGTGTTCAACCATACTGCAATGCAACTCTCTCTTTTCTTCCTCAAACATACTGACAAGGCTTTCATTCTTTTTCCATTTTTTTCTTCCAGTTACTAGCTATATTAACAAAGTATATGTAAGTCATTATTATTGCATCTCTGTATTTCTTTAAATATATCCTGTTGAGTTTTTTTCTCCTTTCAATTATTCTTTCAGATTTCTTTGGTTGTATAAGTTGAGCATTTTCCTGGTTATGAGTAAAAATGTGTGTACATATTTTGACTTTGCTATCAGTGTCTTGGAGTTGAACCTTGAATAATTCACGCTTAACTTGCACATTTGGATATTTTACTTTTCGATCAAGCAAAGTATCATTAACCTTTGGTAACTCCTGCTACAATTCTTCCTTCTCACTCTGTAAATACACAATAAGATATTGGGTCTGAAAATGATTTCTCTTTTGCCTTTCAAGTTCCAACACCAGGTCACTTTGTTCTCTGTCCAGCTTGTAAACTGGTTTATTTTTTTTCTAATTGCTTTAAAACATGCTCTTTTTTCTTGACTTGTTTTGGTACTTTCAGATTTGCTATAATTTCACTGTTCTGACTTGCACCTAAAGTTCAGAGAGACTGTTGAACAAATTAGCATTTTTTGTCTGTTTAACTTTGACATCTGCTTTTGTAGAAGGTCAGTCAGCAACTTTAAAAAAAAAACTGCGCGATGTCATTTGCCTTCATTGTGAACTGGAACGAGTCACATAACCAGGCATTACTTCCAATTATTATAATACACTCAGTTAATGCACTTATTCTTGCAGAGGTAAAAAATGTGGGAGAGTGTCTCATTTACTTTCTGTTCTTCCTATTTGGCTCTTTGTTGCAAAACAAGATTTCTTGAAATGGCTTCCATTGCCTTTTCTCAAAGTTTTTTGTTTCTTAACAACCCCCTCTAATTTAAAACCCAAGTACTGCTATTAAGGATTATTTATTCAGCTGTTTCAGAAACTTTAAAGACAGTGCTATCATTTTTAAATAAGGCTTTAATTTGCACATCTACACTTTACTGCAAAATACCCATTTGCTTATGCTTATCAACATATTTTGATGTACAGCATTCTCATTCTGCTACACCATGGCACTGTTTGTGGCCAGGGTTACTTGGCAAACACCACCTTCTTTTGTGGAATCGCATTGCTTATCTCAGCAGGACTTAATATCTGTTCACCTTCCATGATAGCACTTCTTTTGCCTTTTGTTTTTCACCGCAGACAGTGTTTGCAGCCAGGATTGCACACAGTTTTTCTTCTTGCATTACATAGCCATGAACCACCTTTTTCACTGTCAGAGGATTCATCTTTTAGAAGAAGTATCTCAAACACACTTAGTTTGACAAAATGTTAACAAAGTTTTGTCACAGTAATTTTACCATACACACTTTTTGACAGTCAATAACATAATGTCAGCAGAGAAATCTCTTTCCTAAGCAACCTATTAGCTGCATAGACTCGCTTTTATTGCTGAAGCAAGCCTATTGGCACAGTGCATTTTTTTTTTCTTGCAGGTATAACAGTTCCTCATCAGTAACTATTCACAACTCAGGAAGACTTGCTTTATATTAATGTTTCGCATACACTTATTTATTTTATTTATTTATTTTACATTTGTTGACCGGGATAGTCCGACTGGATACATGTCCATTTTCAGCGGAGGCCCGGGGAGAAAAGCTCCACATTAACAGTAGGCAATTACATGTTCATAGAATAGAAATTAGTCTCATTTGGTAGTTTAACAAAGGAGAAGCTACTATAAAGTATATTAAAAAAAAAACGTAGACTAGTCTAAGTATTAAGAGAAAAAAAATAACAGGCACAGACTACTACATACTTTTTCTCTTACTAGTCTGACCAAGAAGGATTACTATAGCCAGTATTAAAAACGGGGGAGTAGGAGGGGTAGAAAGAGAGAGAGGTAATTTAGGTTTAAAAGGTTAGACCTAAAAAAAGAAGATGTTCACTAGCTAAGGGAGAGTTAATCCGGGATTGCACACTGGCAGAGCCAATGAGATTTGAGATGGTGATTTAATCTTTTTTTGAATAGGTTTAGTGAGGAAATGTTGGTGAGACTGGAGGAGGAGTTCCATTTTTCCAATGGCATTGGCAAAGAGTGCATCACCCCCTCCATTATTGGATTTGACTGTTTGAACTATGAGTTTGTTTGAGGAGCGTAAACTATTGAGATTGTTGTAAGGTGTAATCAACTTTGTCAGTGCAGGAGTTTTGTCAGGTTGTTTCAGAATTTTAAAAGCCAGGATTAGTTGGCTCTGCTGGAGAAGGTTTGGGAATTCAATCCAACCCAGGTTTTGTAGGTTAGTACAGTGATGGGTTCTATAAGGCATCCCTGTTGCAAATCTGGCTATATGATTATAACAAGATGATAGTTTGTTAAGGTCAGATATATTAAGATTCGTAAGAATAGATGAGGCATATAGGAGGGTAGAGAGAAGGTGAGAGCGGGCAGTGGCCATTTTTGCACATGGAGTAAGAAAGGGTTTTATGCGATAAAGTGTCCCGAGTTTCTTGTTAACAGTTTTAATAGTCTGATTGATATGTATATCAAATCTAAGTTTATTATCAATGGTAACTCCTAATAGTTTAGTATTGGCGTCCGGGGGATAATAGTTCCATTTTTGGAATGTATAGTGAAGGATGTGGGTGTGGTCTTTGTGCAGGGTGGAAGAGTACCAATTTGTTTTTTTGGATTTAGAATCAGTTGACGTCCCGATAGCCAGGTCTCAACTGCAGTAAAACAGGATTGTGTTTTAGTTAAGAGGTCAGCAAGAGATGGATCAGAACAAACTAATGTATTGTATGCAGGTGGCATCAGGTATGGCTTTAGAGGTCGCTTATAAAGACTGAGAAAAGAAGAGGTCCCAGTATAGAACCTTGGGGAACTCCTATGGTGTTGGGTAGGAGACTAGAGAGCATATTCTGCCAGAGTACCACTTGTTGCCTATCAGAGAGACAGGCATGGAACCAGGCCAGGGTTTGGTTATCTAGGTGGAGATTTTTTAGGGTGTTATGAAGTAGCTGGTGGTTCACAATATCAAAGGCCTTTGATAGGTCAAGAAAGAGAGCTGATGATATTCTTTTCTCATTCCGGTTATGGTTAATGGAGTCAGTAAACGAGAGAAGGGCAGTGGTTGTACTATGGTTGGGTCGGAAGCCATGTTGAGAACTGGTTAGCAGGTTATTCTGGGTAAGATAGTAGAGTAGTTGTTTGTGTATGCATTTTTCCATGATTTTGGCTAATGGAGACAGTATAGATATGGGCCTATAATTTGATAGTTCTGTAGATGAGCTACCTTTATGGAGTGGTATTACATGGGATATTTTCCATATTGAGGCTATGGGATTCAACTATGGTAGATTTGATGAGTATCGAGATGGGGTAGGCTATGACATCAGCAGCTTTTGTAAGTATTCAGCTGGGAGAAGGTCAGCAGAGAGAGTAGTTGGTTTAAGTTTCTTCAGTAAGGATCGAATATAGTCGGTTGAGACAGTTTGGAATTTAAAGGTGGGTTTGGACTTTAGGGTATTTTCTGTTTTAGGATGGTTGACAGTATGAAATGTTGAATGTGATTGTATGGTGTTAGTAAAGAAGGTGTTAAAGGAATTGGCTACTTCTTCTGGTATTTTATCACCTAGCATTTCTGGGGTAGGAGTTGATGATTTGCCTGGACGGAGAAGATTATTTAAACCAGCCCAGAATTTTTGAGGGTTATTTTGGTGTTTATTTTGTAGTTGGCTGTAGTAGCTTTTTTTGTCACTTTGGCAAAGTTTTTTTCTCCCTCTCTCTGCAACTGACCATCTGCTACCATGAACTTCTCTCCTCATTCACTGAGTCTACCCAACTTGCCTCAGCGTCCCCTGGGGTCAACCCAATGTCTGTCCAGGGCAAGTGGTGAGACTGAGGCTGCTGGTCCACTGTAACACTACTGCCAGTCTTAATCTTCTTACAATACCATAGGAGCCTTGTGAGCACTGCAATCACTGCTCTCAAAAGGTGAATGTACACTTTTGCACATGCACAATCTCCTAACCAAGCAGTATACCAGTTGCTGGATGGAGGACATCAGGCTCTTAATACTGCTATTGCAACACACCTAGGCAGTCATCTGCCACTCTCCTGGTATGGACAAGCTAGCATCACCAACTCACTCCTATCCTCCCTGTATCATCCTGCGAGGTCTCATGCTGCTACCCAAACATGGGCCATCTGAATACAGTAATGGCTTTATCCTTCTGTGCCATGGAGCTGGATTTTGTTATGTTTTGTATTACTTTTCAGCAAGTAGAAGCAGGTTCAGACAGCACTTATTAAGATTTAGTGCTGTATAAAGTTTCACCTTTTGTAAAAGTATTCTACACAATGCACATTTTTTTTCTTTTGCTTTTACTTCCTAACAATCTTCACCTACACATATGCAAAACCACATACACACACACACACACACACACACACACACACACACACACACACACACACACACACACACCTCTCAAATTAATATATTTTCTACCAGTGTATTTCTGGAACAGCACAGTTCTCTTTAAAAAGCATTTACCAATTTCTAGCAGACAGTGTTTTTTCACTTGTTTAAATAGAGGTCAGTTCATAAGAAGACATATTACCTGGTTCTTATAAGCAGTATATTTTCAACATTAAAATAAACCATACTCTGAATTTCGGCTTGTTAAAATTCAACTCTTCATGGTATAAAGCTACTAACTTTGCAATCAACAAACTATTTCTCAATTTTTCACTGTAAAGGTTTGCGTTTATTTCATTTTCTTTTTTGCAAACTTTCTATTGCTAGTATATCAGACACAATACTCTGTTTCTTGTATATCCACAGGGAAAACAGATCAAGGTGAAACAATATTCTGTTTACAACTGTGCATTAGTACTTTATTTTAGTATCACCATGTCATTGAACCTCTAGTTTGTGAGCCTTTTTTTAATAAGAAACATCTTTATTAAACCATCACTTACTACATAGGCAATCATGTGTTTATATAAATGAAAACAAATCACACAGACACAATCCTAGTTGCAAGCATTTTACATCACAAACAATACTGACATACTCTCAGTTGCAGACATTATATCACTTATAATCTATCCAATCTTTCTCACTCAAACATTACATAGCTCATTTAAGTCCAGCTGCCTAGCTTGTGAGCCTTAAATACTCCATACATAGTTTAGGCTGTAGTTTATAGCACACTGTGCTCACTTCAGAACTTTCTGACTTAACTTCTCTGAAAGCAAGTACAACGGTTTTCCTCAGCACATTTCCACCATTGTTTATGAAAACAGACTTTGGGCTGCCACAATAAAATAAAATAAAATAATAATAAATAAATAAAAAACTCCAATCCTTTTACATCATTTACTGCTTTGTTACTTTTCCAGATTTTGCATATAGTAGCACTGTTTGTACTGGAGAATTTCCAGTTATTTTCCCCAAGTCATAAGTAATTTGAAACCACCGTGCTTCACAATTCAGTGGATTCACTCATTCATTTAAATTGTAAACTAC